>NC_056442.1:31721109-31848609 GCF_018296145.1 Oncorhynchus tshawytscha
CCACAGAGCTCATGTGACGCAGGCCAAAGCTCTCTGGCCAGCTGCCACACACCTCCAGCAGGGTCACACTGCGGTCAAACGTCCCTGGAACACAAACACCACCATTTAGAGACGGTCAGCACAACACAACCACACACACAGTCAGTAGAAACCCAAAACATAGTCAGTTAAGGTACACAAAGTAGAAATTATATATATGATCTGTTAAAGTGCACACTGATCAGTTTAACCATACACACTGTCAAAATACAAGCAAGAACCTTCTAATAGTCATTATAACGGCATGCTCGCAATTGCACACTTAGTCAGTCCAACCACATACACCAGTCAGTCCAAATACACAACCACATTCACAACCACACACTAAATCCATATAACCACACAGATGGTCAAGTGGAGTAGTGCCATCAAACACCTAAGCTGTGTTTGAATACTCATACTAACCGCACTAACTGTACTATTTGTGATGTACATTGAGTATGTAGTATGCTTATTGGTTTTAGTATGGATATAGTTAGTATGCCAAATGTTCCCGGATGTCGTGCTACATTCCCCCAAAATTCGAAGAACACATTCAGTGGACACGATTCCCATGCTTTTAGGGTCCATAATGCAATTCTCCAGAAAATGGGCGTGGTACCACAACATTTTCAGATTTGAAGAAAATGGTGGAAAATATGCAGTCAAAGTCCGACGAGAGCGGATACAAATGTATTGCTTTCACTAATTATGACAAATTTTAAGAGAATGTTGAGCAACGTAATAAAAAAGTAATGACTTTTCAAATAAGTTACACGTTATGTTGGCTGTCAGTTAGCAACGCTAGCCTTACGAACTGCATAGCATTATAGCAGTTGCTTGTATGTACCGGTATGTTAGCTAGCTACCTAACGTTAGTTGGCTACTAGTACATCGAACTTGCCAGTATATTAACTATATGCTATCTACCCAACATTTATTGACTTGATTATTCACTTTATTCTTATCTAAGTGGTATAGTCGCTGTGTGTTCTCAATGGACATTGTTAAAGATGTCTAGTTAGTTATTTGTTATGCTAACAAGCTAGCAAGAAGTTGCATAGCAACTTCCAGTAGAAAGGCGAAGTGCTAGTACACTCAACTGAATGAATACAATTTGTTTACAGTACACTAACATGAACTAATAGTATGTACAGTTGGAGTCGGAAGTTTACATACATTTAGGTTGGAGTCATTAAAACTAGCTTTTCAACCACTCCACAAATTTCTTGTTAATTAACAAATATAGTTTTGGCAAGTCGGTTAGGACATCTACTTTGTGCATGTGTAGCAGTGTGATGTTGTTCCCCTAGATTATGCACCAAGTTACACACAAGGACCAATTCAAATAAGCAGTCAAGATGGGATGTTAATAATTTTATAATAATTCAGTGTGTTGTCTCTTCGTGTGCAAGGCAAATAAAAATAATCCAACCAGCAGACCTCCAGTTGTGGCAGTGTCCTACATACATACACTATACACTAAGTTGACTGTGCCTTTAAACAGCTTGGAAAATTCCAGAAAATGATGTCATGGCTTTAGAAGCTTCTGATAGGCTAATTGACATCATTTGAGTCAATTGGAGGTGTACCTGTGGATGTATTTCAAGTCCTACCTTCAAACTCAGTTCCTCTTTGCTTGACATCATGGGAAAATAAAAAGAAATCAGACTTCCACAAGTCTGGTTCATCCTTTGGAGCAATTTCCAAATGCCTGAAGGTACCACATTCATCTGTACAAACAATAGTACGCAAGTATAAACACCATGGGACCACACAGCCATTATACCCCTCAGGAAGGAGACCCATTCTGTCTCCTAGATATGAACATACTTTGGTGCGAAAATTGCAAATCAATCCCATAACAACAGCAAAGGACCTTGAGAAGATGCTGGAGGAAACAGCCAGAAGAGGACTGGCCACCCCTCATAGCCTGGTTCCTCTGTAGGTTCCTTCCTGGGTTCTGGCCTTTCTAGGGAGTGTTTCCTAGCCACCGTGCTTCTACATCTGCATTGCTTGCTGTTTGTGGTTTTAGTCTGGGTTTCTGTACAGCACTTTGTGACATCAGTTGATGTAATAAGGGCTTTATAAAGACATTTGATTGATTGAAGATGCTGGAGGAAACGGGTACAAAGTTATCTATATCCACAGTAAAATGAGTCCTATATCAACATAATCTGAAAGGCCGCTTAGCAAGGAAGAAGTCACTGCTCCAAAACCGCCATAAAAAAGCCAGACTACGGTTTGCAACTGCACATGGGGACAAAGATCGTACTTTTTGGAGGAATGTCCTCTGGTCTGATGAAACAATAATATAACTGTTTGGCCATAATGACCATCGTTATGTTTGGAGGAAAAAGGGGGAGGCTTGCAAGCCGAAGAACACCATCCCAACCATAAAGCACGGGGGTGGCAGCATCATGTTGTGGGGGCGCTTAGCTGCAGGAGGGACTGGTGCACTTCACAAAATAGATGGCATCATGAGGCAGGAGAATGATGTGGATATATTCAAGCAACATCTCAAGACACCAGGAAGTTAAAGCTTGGTAGCAAATGGGTCTTCCAAATGGACAATGACCCCAAGCATACTTCCAAAGTTGTGGCAAAATGGCTTAAGGACAACAAAGTCAAGATATTGGAGTGGCCATCACAAAGCCCTGGCCTTAATCCTATAGAAATGTGAGGGCATAACTGAAAAAGCTTGTGCAAGCAAGGAGGTCTACAAACCCGACTCAGTTACACCAGCTCTGTCAGGAGGAATGGGCCAAAATTCACCCAACTTATTGTGGGAAGCTTGTGGAAGGCTACCCAAAATGTTAGACCCAAGTTAAACAATTTAAAGGCAATGCTACCTAATACTAATTGAGTGTATGTAAACTTCTGACCCACTGGGAATGTGATGAAAGAAATAAAAGCTGAAATAAATCATTCTCTCGACTACTTTTCTGACATTTCACATTCTTAAAATAAAGTGGTGATCCTAACTGACCTAAGACAGGGAATTTTTACTAGGATTAAATGTCAGGAATTGTGAAAAACTGAGTTTAAATGTATTTGGCTCAGGTGTATGTAACTTCAACTGTACACTCATTAAGTATGTAGTATACATACACACTGAATTAAGTCAAGAGATTTAGTAGCTGGGACAAAGGCTGCAGCTACTGACTATGGCCCTGGTTAAAGGGATACTTCGGGATTTTGGCAATGAGGCCCAGTCACTGCGCTAACGCTAGAAAACACTGCTAGCAGGGCGAGTGGATGGGAGGGATGGCATCAAACTAGGGAAAGTTAAGAGCCACTGGACTGATAAACAGAGCGGAAAGAGAGAGAGAGGCAGATGTTGAGAAAGACAATGACTGACAGAAAAGGAGGCATGATAGAGCAGAGGAAAGAAAAAGGTAAAACAGAGAAGGAAATAGAGAGAACAACACCAGAACAAGACTGGTATGATCTTTATCATAGAAGAGCTGCTATTGTTTGGTTCTCTGGTGGTTGTTTGCTGGTTGTTATTTGGGGGTTGTTATTTGGTTCTCTCTACCTGACACCTTGTCCCCTGGCCCAGACTGGGTCTGTGTTATCAGAAGGAGCAGCGACAGTGGACTCTTTGATCTCAGAGTTAAGTTCTGTGGCTATCTAGGCCCTAGGTGTATGGAGGTCTGGCCAGCCTCAGCCACACTCCAGCCCACTGACAAGCTCTAATGCTGGGGCGAGAGCCTGCACGGGCTGCCCTGACTGGCCTGGTTTTACACACAGATAGGAAGGACCAGGTCTCCACTTGGCTATCTGCTGTTAAGACACACACTACACCAGGCCAGGCAGGAGAAGCTGATAACTTTGCACCACTTCATAAAGAATCTGTGTGTGTGACTCCTCAAAAGATCCCCCCTTGCCAGCAGGCCCACAATCAAAGCCATGGCCAAGAGCCTGCGTGCAGGGTGATGTGGTGTGTGTGTGAGAGAGAACAGTAGCCCTGTGTGCCACAATAGGGCCCTTGAAGGTGACATGATGTTATTATGGTTACCAAGCGGTTGATTTGATGTTTTACCACAGTGTGGAATTGAATTTTCCACCGTTAAAACAACCCTCCGGCAATGCTGTGAAATGTGTCCTATCTTTCTGAGACCTCACTATGCTGGTATGTGAACCGTGAGCTAGTTCATTTGTTTACATGGGCTGAGTATGTAATGAGTAAGTAATGCATGTAATTGAGGTGTGCAAGCTTGTGTTAGGCTGTGTCTGCGTGAGCGTCAGTGTGTCCTCCTGAATTCACTGTCACAGCACTTCAGACGCTCTATGGAGACTTCCTTCACAAATCTATTAACCCATCAGTCTCAATTAACATGATGGCAGGACCCTAATGGTACGACCTAATTTCTCTCTCACTCACAGTCTCACAGTCTCACAGTCTCACAGTCTCACAGTCTCACACACACACACACACACACACACACACACACACACACACACACACACACACACACACACACACACACACACACACACACACACACACACACACACACACACACACACACACACACACGGGGTTCACATCAACCACTACAGAGCAAAAACATTAAACACAACACAGAAACCATTACACCAAAGTATGTTGTTTTAATTACTATTCCAAAACCACCATGACACTGGCCAAATGGACAATTTTGGACTATATAGATATAACCCCCAGAGAATGGTGAGCCAGATATGTAGCTGTCATGGTCAGTAGTCCCCCCCTCTCTCCCTGCATCAGGGGTGATGTCTGTTCGTTTAACCCATGTGTAACTCTGTGTTGTTGTTTTTGTCACACTGCTGTGCTTTATCTTGGCCAGGTCGCAGTTGTAAATGAGAACCTGTTCTCAACTGGCCTACCTGGTTAAATAAAGGTGAAATAAATAAAAATGTCTCCATGCTCCAGCATGTGACCGCAAGTCCCACTCCACCACTCCAGTCATTATCATGATGATGCTAATGAAATAACAGCCAGACTCCTCAGGGTTAGTAGGAACCGAGGGGCGTAGTGAGTGTAGAGCAGCAGGAGGGGATTCTTCCTCTGCAGGGTGGGGCTTTGCTTCTCCATCCCGCTTTTCATTTTTCACTGACAATGTTCTAGGAACAACTAAAACATGAGGACATGATGTTCACAAGCATTTCAGTGACAGGAGAGAGAGAAGAGACAGAGGGGAGAGAGAGAGAGAGAGAGAGAGAGCAGAGAGAAAGAGACAGGGAGGATGTGGACAGACACACATCTTTTCATCATGGTTAAACTAAAACCCAGGCTGGATTAGTTCTCTCCCAGCTGTTGGTTCACCGCCACACTGACTGAAGATCAGGTCCTACTGATCTCTCCCAACGCTAGTTTCCTTAAAGACTTAATCAGTGTGTGTGTGTTCACCTTTACAACAGGGCAGCAGCTCTGGATGGCACAGCTGGACACAAACACACACTGCACGCAACGCATAACAACCGGCCACAAGCCATCATCTCTGGGCTACCTGGTTGCTAAACAGCCTAATGACGGGAGGCTAACGGTTGGCTAGCTGATAGCAGTAATTCAATTAGGCTTTACTGCAGGGGGGTGTCATTAGAGTGATGGAGCTAACGAGGCTTAGTGCTGTAAACGGAGGGTTGTGACTCTGGGACGGCAGTTATTTGTGTTGGAAAAACAAATGCCTTCTGGTAACAAACATGCCACTGCGTAAATCACGATTTGACTGGAGGGAAGGCGACAGAGGTGTACATTTGGAAAGATACAGACTAACCCTCTGAGTTGGACCTGGGCAGCCTGTACCTGGAGCAGGGAGGGCATGGCTGTCTTGGTGTGATGACTAGCTGGGATGTGAGGTGGCAGACTTGAGGTTGAGGCTGTGTCTTAATCAGTAGGCTCTGTCCTCACAGTGGTTGTGAAACACACACACACACACTTCTTCTTGCGCTGTGAACCAAGTCTGACAGAGTGTGTGTGACAGTGGCCAGGCAGGGCCATGGAGACAGGAGTCAGTGAAAGAGTGGAGAGCTGCCTGCCAGAGTAGTTTAGTGGTGGGTGACATGTTAGTGTTAATGGAGATGGATTAACAGCTGTGATAGGTAGCTAGGAGGTCTCTCTTTGCTCTTCACTAGATACCCTTTCTTTCATTACACTAGGCCCTGCTTTTAAATATATTTACCCCCCCTCTCTCTCCTGGGTCGGCTGAGTACTAGTAATCCTTTCAATAGTGGGGCTTGCCCGGGGCCAAAGACTCACACCCGCGCACACACACACACTTACAAACACGCATGTGCGGCTGTGCTCACATAGTCATCACACAGAACACGTAAGCATGCACACACACAGACACACACACATGTAAGCATGCACACACACAGACACACACACATGTAAGCATGCACGCACACAGACACACACACAAGCTAAGCGTCAGTATAGAGACAAAGTAGAATCTCAATTCAACGGCTCAGATACAAGAGGTATGTGGCAGGGTCTACAGTCAATCACGGATTACAAAAAGAAAACCAGCCCAGTCACGGACCAGGATGTCTTGCTCCCAGACAGACTAAATTACTTTTTTGCCCGCTTTGAGGACAATACAGTGCCACTGACACGGCCCGCAACTAAAACATGCAGACTCTCCTTCACTGCAGCCGACGTGAGGAAAACATTTAAACGTGTCAACCCTCGCAAGGCTGCAGGCCCAGACGGCATCCCCAGCCGCGCCCTCAGAGCATGCGCAGACCAGCTGGCTGGTGTGTTTACGGACATATTCAATCAATCCCTATCCCAGTCTGTTGTTCCCACATGCTTCAAGAGGGCCACCATTGTTCCTGTTCCCAAGAAAGCTAAGGTAACTGAGCTAAACGACTACCGCCCCGTAGCACTCACTTCCGTCATCATGAAGTGCTTTGAGAGACTAGTCAAGGACCATATCACCTCCACCCTACCTGACACCCTAGACCCACTCCAATTTGCTTACCGCCCAAATAGGTCCACAGACGATGCAATATCAACCACACTGCACACTGCCCTAACCCATCTGGACAAGAGGAATACCTATGTGAGAATGCTGTCCATCGACTACAGCTCGGCATTTAACACCATAGTGCCCTCCAAGCTCGTCATCATCAAGCTCGAGACCCTGGGTCTCGACCCCGCCCTGTGCAACTGGGTACTGGACTTCTTGACGGGCCGCCCCCCAGGTGGTGAGGGTAGGCAACAACATTTCCACCCCGCTGATCCTCAACACTGGGGCCCCACAAGGGTGCGTTCTGAGCCCTCTCCTGTACTCCCTGTTCACCCACGACTGCCTGGCCACGCACGCCTCCAACTCAATCATCAAGTTTGCGGACGACACAACAGTGGTAGGCTTGATTACCAACAACGACGAGACGGCCTACAGGGAGGAGGTGAGGGCCCTCGGAGTGTGGTGTCAGGAAAATAACCTCACACTCAACGTCAACAAAACTAAGGAGATGATTGTGGACTTCAGGAAACAGCAGAGGGAACACCCCCTTATCCACATCGATGGAACAGTAGTAAGTTTTAAGTTCCTCGGCGTACACATCACAGACAAACTGAATTGGTCCACCCACACAGACAGCATCGTGAAGAAGGCGCAGCAGCGCCTCTTCAACCTCAGGAGGCTGAAGAAATTCGGCTTGTCACCAAAAGCACTCACAAACTTCTACAGATGCACAATCGAGAGCATCCTGTCGGGCTGTATCACCGCCTGGTACGGCAACTGCTCCGCCCACAACCGTAAGGCTCTCCAGAGGGTAGTGAGGTCTGCACAACGCATCACCGGGGGCAAACTACCTGCCCTCCAGGACACCTACACCACCCGATGTCACAGGAAGGCCATAAAGATCATCAAGGACAACAACCACCCGAGCCACTGCCTGTTCACCCCGCTATCATCCAGAAGGCGAGGTCAGTACAGGTGCATCAAAGCTGGGACCGAGAGACTGAAAAACAGCTTCTATCTCAAGGCCATCAGACTGTTAAACAGCCACCACTAACATTGAGTGGCTGCTGCCAACACACTGACTCAACTCCAGCCACTTTAATAATGGGAATTGATGGGAAATGATGTAAAATATATCACAAGCCACTTTAAACAATGCTACCTAATATAATGTTTACATACCCTACATTATTCATCTCATATGTATATGTATATACTGTACTCTATATCATCTACTGCATCTTTATGTATCACTAGCCACTTTAACTATGCCACTTTGTTTACATACTCATCTCATATGTATATACTGCACTCAATACCATCTACTGTATCTTGCCTATGCCGCTCTGTACCATCACTCACTCATATATCTTTATGTACATATTCTTTATCCCCTTATACTTGTGTCTATAAGGTAGTAGTTTTGGAATTGTTAGTTAGATTACTTGTTGGTTATTACTGCATTGTCGGAACTAGAAGCACAAGCATTTCGCTACACTCGCATTAACATCTGCTAACCATGTGTATGTGACAAATAAAATTTGATTTGATTTGACACGTAAGCATGCACGCACGCACACAGACACACACACACGTAAGCATGCACGCACGCACACAGACACACACACACGTAAGCATGCACGCACGCACACAGACACACACACACGTAAGCATGCACGCACGCACGCACACAGACACACACACGTAAGCACGCACGCACGCACACAGATACACACACACAAGTAAGCACACAGAGGCTCTTCACTTTGCACCTCCCTGTTTAAAGCCAGTTTAAAGGAGTCAGAGGCGCAATGATGGCTAGCTCACAATTAGCCTTAAACCTTTAATAGGTGAGACGGTCTCTGCACTGTGTGTGGTACTGTCAGACAGACTTCAAAGTCTCTGAGAAACATATACACACACACATACACTAACATGCCTCTGTACTGTAGTGTGTTTACATACAGTTCTGACTAGGGTTGTTACCGTGACCATATTACCGCCACACCTGCGGTCACGAGGGCAGTCAAATTCCATGTGACTGTTTAGTCACGGTAACTAGGCTTCTCCAAGCGCTGATGATGCTGATGGTCATTACTAGCCTACTAAACTTGCTAACTGCCTGGTACTCAGCACACTATTGTCCCGCTAATCACTCTGACATCAAGGCAAATGTAATCGAAAATTGAATCAAACACTTCATGAGAGCTCATGTTGCCAACATTTCTATAGGCAGGCTATGAAACTGCGGAGAAAACAGAGTGAAGGTCTCTATTAAAAAGAGGATCTTTCTATAGGCTAGGTCTACTATATTTCCATCTCAACTTTCCTAATATTAAGCACATTGTTCATCTTTACAACAGGAGTATAGCCTACCTGGCTGGCATCAAAATGAACCACATGAAAAGCATCCTCCCTTCCCTATTTATGTATTTCCCCTGCGGCCCCTGTTTCGATACAGGTGCATGACAATGGTTCATTCTAAATCAAAACAAATTTCACATGTATATATTATTTAGTATATGTAAAGACAAGATTAAATCAAGAATAGTCTGATGGGTGACAATATTACCCTGTCACTCTGTGAATTATACATTATCACTTGTGAATGATGCCAATCATAAGAAACTGCCTTGTTTTTTGCGACTTTTTCGAATCATAGTCGCACACCTCATGTACCCTAGCCCATAGGCCTATGTTTTGATAAGATTTGTATCACAACTAAAGTGGACAAATAACTTCTTAAAAGTAAGCACATTGATCCGCTTTACAAGGCGTTTCTCTTTCTTTCTCTCTCTCTTCTCTTGGAGGACCTGAGCCCAAGGACCATGCCTCAGGACTACCTGGCCTGATGATTCCTTGCTGTCCCCAGTCCACCGGGTCATGCTGCTGCTCCAATTTCAACTGTTCTGCCTGCGGCTATGGAACCCTGACCTGTTCACTGGACGTGCTACCTGTCCCAGACCTGGAACTCTCTGAGGTGCTGACCTGTTGCACCCTCTACAACCACTGTGATTATTATTACCTGACCCTGCTGGTCATCTATGAATGTTTGAACATCTTGGCCATGTTCTGTTATAATCTCCACCCAGAAGAGGACTGGCCACCCCTCAGAGCCTGGTTCCTCTCTAGGTTTCTTCCTAGATTCTGGCCATTCTAGGGAGCTTTTCCTAGCCACCGTGCTTCTACACCTGCATCGCTTGTTGTTTGGGGTTTAGGGCTGGGTTTCTGTACAGCACTTTTGTGAGATCGATTGAATTTGATTGATAAGCAGCGAGTGAGTTTCAAGTTTGGGGAAGATAATTTTCACCATAAAAATGCACCTTTATAATAAAAGCATTACATGCATAATTGCAATTGTGTTCACTTTGATAATGGTGTTTTCCCGCTAATGAAACATTTGCGCTTATAGACTACTGCCATGTGCACATTGCTGCGCTTATAATGTGAAGAAGGTCCAATAGTTCATCAACATTTTAAGCTAAATGTTCTGATCTGTTTCGTCAGCCACATGGCGTAAAATGTTTATGCTAGTTGTTGTATTAACTTTATTGCACCCCACAACATGCCCAGACTATGCTTAGAATATTTATTTCTCACACAGAATAGGTCAACGTTTATACTAACGGGAATGGTAGATTGATATAGGCTAGTGTTTTTGCTGTTCGTTAGGCCTACTCATCTTATTGGATGACGAAACGTAAATGTGGACAGTACTTCCAATATCTTCAATATGCACCTCGGAATTGGATAAGGACATGCGCAGTTGCGTCCCTGATGTGTCTGTCTTCACTTGTAGCCTGTGAGAAAGACCTGATCATGTAATGGAGAGCCATGTGAGTGAGATGCGCTTCAGATTGCGTAGCACTCAGGGAGAAGGGCACCATGCAGCACTCAGGGAGAAGGGCACCATGCAGCACTCAGGGAGAAGGACACAATGCAGCACTCAGGGAGAAGGGCACCACGCAGCACTCAAGGAGAAGGACACAATGCAGCACTCAGGGAGAAGGACACAATGCAGCACTCAGGGAGAAGGACACAATGCAGCACTCAGGGAGAAGGACACAATGCAGCACTCAGGGAGAAGGACACAATGCAGCACTCAGGGAGAAGGACACAATGCAGCACTCAGGGAGAAGGGCACCACGCAGCACTCAGGGAGAAGGACACAATGCAGCACTCAGGGAGAAGGACACCACACAGCACTCAGGGAGAAGGACACAATGCAGCACTCAGGGAGAAGGACACCACACAGCACTCAGGGAGAAGGACACAATGCAGCACTCTGGGCCACAAAAGGCATATATTTTTTTTAGGGTGCATTACGGCCACAAAGGGGATGTCGCCGTGAAATTCGAGGCATTATGAAGTGCTTGTCAAATTGTGAATGAGAGACTGAGTGCGTACAGCCTGCACAAAAAACTAAGTAGAGCTCATGCCTTTCATGCTGCTTTTTTCAAATCCTTAATTTCATCATGCAGCCGTATAATGTACAAAAAAATCAAAACATATAGCCCAATGTTTGTAAAACAACTAAAGTTACATTAATAACTAACTTAAGCATATAGGAGTACCTATTGCTTTCTTAACCGCTCAACACGGAATAGCCACATGTGCGCCCTCCCTCAAATCTATAAAATATTTCCATTTTATTCAGCTTTGTTCAATTGCATTCTTCATACTATAAAATAATATAAAATAATGCTAAGGAATTGTAAGCAAATCTTGTTTGCTAAATGAACTAGTGTAGCCCACAGTCATTTGGCATAGCCACATCAGGACAGTATGCTTTTCTGTTCTTCTGAAATAAACTACATCATGCTTCTTTACATCTGTCTCAAATAAATAAGTGATTTATTGTGAAGGTGTAGGCCTTGTTATATGGATTTATTAGACTTTTAAAATGTAGATGTTCCAAAGGTCTGCATCAGTGGCTTGTAGGCTATGTGTGGAAGAGAGCAGATGCTAAATGTGTTTATGTTAATTAACGGTCAATTACCGTGAGAACGGTAGTTGTTTGCTTGACAATCACCGGCCCTATATCTGACCCACATGCTCTCTCTCGGTGGGGGGACCTTGAGGGCAACAGCATGGTCTTTGAACCGCTCAATAGGGAAAGTAAAGGGTCTAAAAGTGGCGTTCAGTCAGTGAGATCAAAGGATAGAAGGGAGATAAGACCTCATTGTCCCAACAACATAACCCCCATACCAGGACGGTGAGAGTGACAAGGACGCAGATATCCCAGCAGATAATCACTCTCTGTTCTCTCTCTGTGTGTGGGATTAGACCTGTGACTCAGCCTGTCTCCCTTCTAATCTGAAACTGGAACCTTCATCATCAAAATGGCTGATAACGGGATACTGCAAATGCTGCACAGATTGTGGCTTGGAAAAACTTCATGTGTGTGTGTCAATGTACACGTGACTGCACCGTGTAGTTCCCAAACACACCAGTGCCATATGTTCATGTGTTTTGACCCAATGGTACCACACATATGTGTCTGTGTTTGCACACGCATCATGTAAAAACACAGAGCACCATGTGATGTGTGTCTTCTTCAGTACTGATTATACTGGCTTGTCAAATGAAGTGGTGTGCACACAGTTATGAGGGCACCTGAGAGGGGACAGATTGGCTATCGAGGGCACACACACACCTCCCGATATAAATGACTGATAGAGTACGAGAGTCCTGGCCTGATGCAGGCTGGGTCTCTGGTGTAGAGAGCAGAAAAATATGGCAACATGGTTTATTCCTGGATAGGAATGTTCACCATCTTATCAACAATATAAAATATAGATTTTTTTCACAGCAGTTTTAGGTTTAAAATATTATCTTTGGAATCCAGTCATTGGTTAGTCAGAATATTGACTGGGTCCAGTTATTTATCATACTACAGTCTATGTTCTAACTAGGCCTACCTTACCATGCCCTGTGCCCTCCAACCTCACGCCCTCCTGTCCCTCATCATACCCCACCACAGGTTCTCCAGGTCCTCATAAGCCACCACCAAACATGGCGCCGCCGGGTCCAGTGACCGGGCCAACCTGGAGGCCAACCTGGAGACCAACCTGGAGACCAACCTGGAGGCCAACCTGGAGACCAACCTGGAGGCCAACCTGGAGACCAACCTGGAGGCCAACCTGGAGACCAACCTGGAGGCCAACCTGGAGACCAACCTGGAGGCCAACCTGGAGGCCAACCTGGAGACCAACCTGGAGGCCAACCTGGAGGCCAACCTGGAGGCCAACCTGGAGGCCAACCTGGAGGCCAACCCGGAGGCCAACCTGGAGGCCAACCTGAAGACCACTCTGGAGGCCACCCTGCCTTAAGGGGCCTGTGGATCTGGTTTGAAGGTCTGTTCTGCCGGTGTTTTGATGGCTCTGACCATTCAACAACACAGGAGAGAGATGGGGAATAAAGGGAAGTGAATGTGCCTTGCTGGGGGACAAGACCGCTCTGTTTTCTCCTTCTCTCGTTCTTTATCCAGGACCCTGTGCTGACGGGGTGTGTGTGTTCGGGCCGTGTGGTGGTGATGATGGGTTGAGGTGGTGCCCTGGGCTTGATTAGAGGGGAGCCATGGGTTTGACACAGAGAAGACCTCACCAGGGTGTGTTTCCTGACAAACGGCAGGCGTGGTCTGACAGTGACAACGTGTGTGTGTGTGTGTGTGTGTACTTCTACGGCCTGGTGCCGAGGGGTCACCCTCAGGGCGGAGAACCAAGCATTAACACTCCCTAGGTCAAACAGCAGGTTTCACTACAACCCAACATGGCAACACAGAGAAGCAAATAGCCTTCATATCTTTCCCCAGAATCTGGCAACCCAGCAAACACAACGGATGGATCGCAAATGAGCCCTATGGGCTCCGGTCAAAAGTAGTCTACTACAGCATATAGGGAATAGGGTGCCATTTGAGACAAATACAATCCCATGCCACTTTAACTTAACCCCTCCTAATATAACACAGATGTTTCTGGTTCTATCCCATTAAAAATAATGTATATAGCATCTCCCCAACCCAATCACCTTGGGGAGACTTGTCCCTTCACCTTATTACCATAAGTGGCTAACCACACCTAAACAAAGTGTGGGTCTAGGTAAAACATGGACTGTCTTTGGAAAACAAAGGCCTATCTTTGGTAGTGCACTTCATGGTTTAGCAGTAGTGAAATGATTTCAGGAAGTATCATGATGCAGTGTAATTGAATGAGGCTAATGTGATGATGATGCGGTGACGGTCAGGAGTTACACACTAATGTTCAGGCCCATTTGTTTCCTTGACAGGACAAGAATGTGTCTCACTCTCTCTCACACGCTCTCTCCCTCCCTCTGTTGTCATAATCTCTCTCTTTCCCATGGTAACAACCCCATCCCCAATTGTTGTTATAAGATCACAGAGGGGACCTACTTCCAGGAAGTAAAATCTGCTTTTGGAGAGAATCCTCTCTATTGGAGAGGATTCAACACCTAAAGTACCTCTAATCTCATCACAACACCATGTAAGACCAGGAGTGTGTGTATGTGTGTGTCTGTGCTTGGGTTATCAATCATAGACACAAGTGGTTTGTCTTTCTTGGGTACAACTCACAATCCATCTTAAAAGGAAGTAATCTGATTGGACAAGAAATGTGTTAGGTTGTTTATACGGACGTGGAGTGTAGAGCTTCAGATCAGTTCTGATGTGATGTAGAGAGCTTCAGTTCAGTTCTGATGTGATGTAGAGAGCTTTAGTTCAGTTCTGATGTGATGTAGAGAGCTTTAGTTCAGTTCTGATGTAGAGAGCTTTAGTTCAGTTCTGATGTGATGTAGAGAGCTTCAGTTCAGTTCTGATGTGATGTAGAGAGCTTTAGTTCAGTTCTGATGTAGAAAGCTTTAGTTCAGTTCTGATGTAGAGCGCTTTAGTTCTGTTCTGATGTAGAGCGCTTTAGTTCAGTTCTGATGTAGAGAGCTTTAGTTCAGTTCTGATGTGATGTGGAGAGCTTTAGTTCAGTTCTGATGTGATGTAGAGAGCTTTAGTTCAGTTCTGATGTGATGTAGAGAGCTTCAGTTCAGTTCTGATGTGATGTAGAGAGCTTTAGTTCAGTTCTGATGTAGAGAGCTTTAGTTCAGTTCTGATGTGATGTAGAGAGCTTCAGTTCAGTTCTGATGTGATGTAGAGAGCTTTAGTTCAGTTCTGATGTGATGTAGAGAGCTTCAGTTCAGTTCTGATGTGATGTAGAGAGCTTTAGTTCAGTTCTGATGTAGAGCGCTTTAGTTCTGATGTAGAGAGCGCTTTAGTTCAGTTCTGATGTAGAGAGCTTTAGTTCAGTTCTGATGTGATGTAGAGAGCTTCAGTTCAGTTCTGATGTGATGTAGAGAGCTTTAGTTCCGTTCTGATGTGATGTAGAGAGCTTTAATTCAGGCTGATATGATTGTGTCCTAAACCAAGTATTCACCTGGGACAAGTTATTCTCTCTCATCGTTGTCTCATTCTGTCATTTTCCGAAAGCCGCTTATCTGGCTGTCGCTGGACCCCTCTATACCCTCTATCCATTGGTATTCACAAAATCTGACCCTAGTCACCTACTCTTGGGATGGCATTAGTGTCAGTAGTAGTGGACTGTAGGCGCCGGTTACTTCCGGCGCCGACAGAGATGGCCGCCTTGCTTCGCGTTCCTAGGAAACTGTGCAGTTTTTTGTTTTTTGACGTGTTATTTCTTACATTGGTACCCCAGGTCATCTTAGGTTTCATTACATACAGTCGGGAAGAACTACTGAATATAAGAGCAACATCAACTCACCATCAGTACGACCAGGAATATGACTTTCCCGAAGCGGATCCTGTGTTCTGCATTTCACCCAGGACAATGGAATGGATCCCAGCCTGCGACCCAAAACAAAGACGTCGTAAAAGAGGGAAACGAAGCGGTCTTCTGGTCAGGCTCCGGAGACGGGCACATCGTGCACCACTCCCTAGCATACTTCTCGCCAATGTCCAGTCTCTTGACAACAAGGTTGATGAAATCCGAGCAAGGGTAGCATTCCAGAGGGACATCAGAGACTGTAACGTTCTTTGCTTCACGGAAACATGGCTCACTCGAGAGACGCTAACGGAATCGGTGCAGCCAGCTGTTTTTTTCACGCATCGTGCCGACAGAAACAAACATCTTTCTGGTAAGAAGAGGGGCGGGGGCGTATGCTTTATGGTTAATGAGACGTGGTGTGGTCACAACAACATACAGGAACTCAAGTCCTTCTGTTATTCCTCACAATCAAATGTCGACCGCATTATCTACCAAGGGAATTCTCTTCGATTATAATCCCAGCGGTATATATTCCCACCCAAGCAGACACATCGATGGCTCTGAACAAACTTTATTTGACTCTTTGCAAACTGGAAACCACATATCCTGAGGCTGCATTCATTGTAGCTGGGGATTTTAACAAGGCTAATCTGAAAACAAGACTCCCTAAATTGTATCAGCATATCGATTGCGCAACCAGGGCTGGTAAAACCTTGGATCATTGCTATTCTAACTTCCGCGACGCATATAAGGCCTTCCCCCGCCCTCCTTTCGGAAAAGCTGACCACGACTCCATTTTGTTGCTCCCTGCCTACAGACAGAAGTTAAAACAAGAAGCTCCCGCGCTGAGGTCTGTTCAACGCTGGTCTGACCAATCTGATTCCACGCTCCAAGACTGCTTCCATCACATGGACTGGGATATGTTCCGCATTGCGTCCAACAACAATATTGACGAATACGCTGATTCGGTGAGCGAGTTCATTAGAAAGTGCATTGAATATTTCGTTCCCATAGCAACGATTAAAACATTCCCAAACCAGAAACCGGGGATTGATGGCAGCATTCGTGTGAAACTGAAAGCGCGAACCACTGCTTTTAACCAGGGCAAGGTGACCGGAAACATGACCGAATACAAACAGTGTAGCTATTCCCTCCGCAAGGCAATCAAACAAGCTAAGCGTCAGTACAGACACAAAGTAGAGTCGCAATTCAACGGCTCAGACACAAGAGGTATGTGGCAGGGTCTACAGTCAATCACGGATTACAAAAAGAAAACCAGCCCCGTCACGGACCAGGATGTCTTGCTCCCAGGCAGACTAAATTACTTTTTTGCCTGCTTTGAGGACAATACAGTGCCACTGACATGGCCCGCAACCAAAACATGCGGACTCTCCTTCACTGCAGCCGATGTGAGTAAAACATTTAAACGTGTTAACCCTCGCAAGGCTGCAGGCCCAGACGGCATCCCCAGCCGCATCCTCAGAGCATGCGCAGACCAGCTGGCTGGTGTGTTTACGGACATATTCAATCAATACTTATCCCAGTCTGCTGTTCCCACATGCTTCAAGAGGGCCACCATTGTCCCTGTTCCCAAGAAAGCTAAGGTAACTGAGCAAAACGACTACCGCCCCGTAGCACTCACTTCCGTCATTATGAAGTGCTTTAAGTTCCTCGGCGTACACATCACACACAAACTGAATTGGTCCACCCACACAGACAGCGTTGTGAAGAAGGCGCAGCAGCGCCTCTTCAACCTCAGGAGGCTGAAGAAATTTGGCTTGTCACCAAAAGCACTCACAAACTTCTACAGATGCACAATCGAGAGCATCCTGTCGGGCTGTATCACCGCCTGGTACGGCAACTGCTCCGCCCACAACCGTAAGGCTCTCCAGAGGGTAGTGAGGTCTGCACAACGCATCACCGGGGGCAAACTACCTGCCCTCCAGGACACCTATACCACCCGATGTCACAGGAAGGCCATAAAGATCATCAAGGACAACAACCACCCGAGCCACTGCCTGTTCACCCCGCTATCATCCAGAAGGCGAGGTCAGTACAGGTGCATCAAAGCTGGGACCGAGAGACTGAAAAACAGCTTCTATCACAAGGCCATCAGACTGTTAAACAGCCACCACTAACATTGAGTGGCTGCTGCCAACACACTGACTCAACTCCAGCCACTTTAATAATGGGAATTGATGGGAAATGATGTAAAATATATCACTAGCCACTTTAAACAATGCTACTTAATATAATGTTTACATACCCTACATTACTCATCCCATATGTATATGTATATACTGTACTCTATATCGTCTACTGCATCTTTATGTAATACCTGTATCACTAGCCACTTTAAACTATGCCACTTTGTTTACATACTCTACATTACTCATCTCATATGTATATACTGTACTCGATACCATCTACTGCATCTTGCCTATGCCGTTCTGTACCATCACTCATTCATATATCTTTATGTACATATTCTTTATCCCTTTACACTTGTGTGTATAAGGAAGTAGTTTTGGAATTGTTAGGTTAGATTACTCGTTGGTTATTACTGCATTGTCGGAACTAGAAGCACAAGCATTTCGCTACACTCGCATTAACATCTGCTAACCATGTGTATGTGACAAATACATTTGATTTGATTTATTGTTGGCTGTAGATTTCTCCACATACAGTACTGTACATCAATATTCTGATAACGCTTCCGTGGTTTTAGAGTCTTCACATGAATCATGTAATGGAGTTTGAGCAGAGCCACCAAATGAATACAGCACATACATATTCCATAAGAGGTTATGATCACAGCTTTCATAATGGGACATTCTGATCTTACGAGAATATTATTGTTGAGTTGTGAAGAATGTTGGGAAAAATAAAGTGTGTTCCTACATAGTTCAAGGTCCAATGCAGGTCTCAATATCAAATAATTTCTGGGTAACAATTAAGTGCCTCACTGTAATTGTTTTCACTTACAATGATCAAAAAGAAACAAAAATAGCTTCTTAGCAAAGGGACATTTCTCAAGCAATAATTGTGCTAGGTCTCTTTGGGAGTGGTCTAAGTGGGGAAAGGAAAACTGACAATTTGCTGTTATTGGCAGAGAGGTTTGGAACTCGCTTTCTTATTGGATATTAACTAATTTACCGCATGGTGAAGTCACCATGGAAGGCCAAAACTCCATCCAATCAAAACAGGCTGACATTTTTGGCTGTCTTTCCAAACAGCTCTTACTAAAAAAGGACATTATCATAACTTTTACAATTTCACAGTATCATTCCAAGCTCAGTGTAATATATATATAAACCATAGAAAATCACATTTTAGACTGCACAGGGCCTTTAAGGTCGCCTCCCTGTCATTACTCTAGTCTGGTCTATTCACCTCTCATTTATATCTCCATTCACTCATTTTGGCCGAAAACCGCTTATCTGGCTTTTGCTGAACCCCTCTGGAGGGAGGATGAGAGAACGCTCCTTCCCTCACACAATCCATCCCTAAATCAATGGTTATTCACATAATCCAACCCTAGTCTACTACATTTGGAATGGCATTAGCAACACTAGGAGTGGACTGCACAGGCTGTAGATTCCTCAACGTGTGTGTGTGTGTGTGCGCAAGTATATGTGTGACTGTGTGTATGTGTGACTGTGAGTGCGCCACTTTATCTACAGTAAATAAAGAAAAAAGTCACATTCTAAACATGCTCTTAATAATTGAATGGATACACAACCATTTGTCAATGTATCTGCCTTAGCCCTGGGTCCAGCCCCTGCCTGGTGCCTGGCCTCCAAACAAGCTCTGGAAATCCTCACCCCACATACCTGCAGTAAAAGTGTCAGGAGCTGCGCTTTTATTACGCACACACACACGCGCACACACACACACACACACCTGGGGTTCACATCAACCACTACAGAGCAAAAACATTCAACACAGAAACCATTACACCAAAGTCTCAGTAGCCCTGTCTTGATACACACACGTCCAGCCCTGCCTGTCTCTCTCCAGTCTTCCATAATGGAGATCACCAAACATTTACAGATGAATAGTCTAGATCCATATTGACATAGACAGACATGCCTTGATACAGTACTAATGACATTAACCGCACAGAGGCTGTCACAGACTCAGGCGTTATTAAGCTGTCAGTCACTGCTACATGCCAAATGGCACCCCATTCCCTATATAGTGCACTACCTTTGACAAGAGCCTCTGATAAAAAGTATCACACTATAAAGGGTATAATGGGGCAATTTAAGATGAATAAAGTTAATATTCAGTTAAGCATTATCAACACAATGCACATGTTTTCCCATTATATTATAGACATGATTTCCAGTGTTCTATTTGGGACACTCCTTTTGATGGTCACTAAATTTGATACTGAACATTACGGAGGTTTTTATTTTTATTTCACCTTTATTTACAACTGCGACCTGGCCAAGATAAAGCAAAGCAGTGCGACAAAAACAACAGAGTTACACATGGGATAAACAAACGCACAATAGAAAAAGTTTATGTACAGTGTGTGCAAATGTAGGAAGATTAGGGAGGTAAGGCAATAAATAGAGAATAGAGGCGAAATAATTATAATTTAGCATTAACACTGGAGTGATAGATGTGCAGATGATGATGTGCAAGTTGAGATACAGGGGTGCAAAAGAGCAAAAAAACAATATGGGGATGAGGTAGTTGGGTGGGCTATTTACAGATGGGCTGTGTACAGGTACAGTGATCAGTAAGCTGCTCTGACAGCTGATGCTTAAAGTTAGAGAGGGAGATATGTCCCCAGCTTCAGGGATTTTTTGCAAAGATTTTTGCATTTTTTGCCAAGTCATTGGCAGCAGAGAACTGGAAGGAAAGGCGGCCCAAAGTGTTGGCTTTGGGGATCACCAGTGAAATATACCTGCTGGAGCGCGTGTTATACGGGTAGGTGTTGCTATGGTGACCAGTGAGCTGAGATAAGGCGGGGATTTACCTAGCAAAGACTTATAGATGACCTGGAGCCAGTGGGTTTGGCGACGAATATGTAGCGAGGGCCAACGAGAGCATACAGGTCGCAGTGGTGGGTAGTATATGGGGCTTTGGTGACAAAATGGATGGCACTGGGATACACTACATCCAGTTTGCTGAGTAGAGTGTTGGAGGCTATTTTGTAAATGACATCACCGAAGTCAAGGATCGGTAGGATAGTCAGTTTTACGAGTGTATGTTTGGCAGCATGAGCAAAGGAGACTTTGCTGCGAAATAGGAAGCTGATTCTAGATTGAATTTTGGATTGGAGATGCTTAATGTGAGTCTGGAAGGAGAGTACAGTCTAGTCAGACACCTAGGTATTTGTAGGCGGGTGTGGGCAGCAAATCGGTTGAAAAGCATGCATTTAGTTTTACTAGCATTTAAAAGCAGTTGGAGGCCACGGAAGGACTGTTGTATGTATGGCATTGACGCTCGTTTGGAGGTTTGTTAGCACAGTGTCCAAAGGGCCAGAACAGAATGGAGAATGGTGTCGTCTGCGTAGAGGTGGATCAGAGAATCACCAGCAGCAAGAGCGACATCCTTGATATATACAGAGAAAAGAGTCGGCCCGAAAATTGAACCCTATGGCACCCCCATAGAGACTGCCAGAGGTTCGGACAACAGGCCCTCCGATTTGACACACTGAACTCTATCTGAGAAGTAGTTGGTGAACCACGCGAGGCAGTCATTTGAGAAACCAAGTCTATTGAGTCTGCCGATAAGAATGTGGTGATTGGCAGAGTCGAAAGCCTTGGCCAGCTCGATGAAGATGGCTGCACAGTATTGTCTTTTATCGATGCCGGTTATGATATCGTTTAGGACCTTGAGCGTGGCTGAGGTGCACCCATGACCAGCTCGGAAACCAGACTGCATACTGGAGAAGGTAAGGTGAGATTCTAAATCTGTTTGTTAACTTGGCTTTTGAAGATTTTAGAAAGGCAGGGCAGGATGGATATAGGTCTGTAAGGGTTCTCATCTGTTGATAGCGATTGATGCCAAACTGGAGGTAAAAGGAGCGAGGACACGGATCGTTATGTATTCTGTGACCCTGTGTGGTTCTGTAGCAGCTGATGTGACTTCCTACAGGCCTCTCGGCGGGTGTTACCAGAACATTAGTTCTGTGGGATTAGAATATAAGGGCCTTCTTAGAGAACACCAGTTAGACATGTTCTCTGCTTCTATGCAGGAGGTTGTCTCCCTGTTGCAACTTGTATTAAACCAGATTGAAATATATGTTTCATTTAAGGCAATTCAATTAAGAACAAATTCTTATTTACAATGACGGCCTAGCAATAGACGGGGAATAATAAAACTGTAAGACAACACAGACAGAAGACACTGGCAACAGCACAAATATAACAGCAAACAAACAGTGTGTGTGTGCACGTGCAGGCATGTGTGTGGTATTTGTGAGGTAAAACAACATGCTTCCATACATACTGCAACGCCAACTAGTGACATCAGGTGACAACTAGAACCAACTACGTCTCAACAACCAGTTCATCTATTTGTCCTTTGAACTCAAGGGACACCAGGTACTGGAGTTTGAGGTTGGCATGGAGGGAATACCAACACCAGGTGGCTGAGTAATGACCTTTTTCCATGCTCGGTTGTAATTTTCAGGAGTCTTAGCATAAAACAAGATTGAGATCTGTGCTTGTGTGCATTTTCATTTCGAGTAAAGAAAAGGATAGATAAAATGGCAATTTTCCAAAAATGTCCTTATAAATATGAATGTACCAGTGTTTGAGCCTGGTGTTGCCAACTGACAGCACTGGTGAGTTAGACGTCTCTGATTGGTGACAAAATGAAGGGCTGCATGATGTACAGAGTAAAGAGCCTACAGTGTAGAGCTTGAGGCTTGCACATACATAGTCTCACCATAGTCCAATACAGAGTGAAAAGTACAACAAATCAACTATTTTCTGGCGGCAAAGGAACACTATGCTTTGGGCCGGTAATAAAACCCAATACGCAGCTTGAGTTCCCTGACAAGGTTCTCGACAAACAATTGTACGTTTTGACTTGCTCTATAAAATGGTCTTCCAAGCTAGTAATGACATGGTTTTCAGAGTGTTTAGTGTTAGAAAATACTATGCATTTTGTTTTAGAGGAATTTAGAACAAGCTTCAAATTGTACCGATTCTGTTGAAGGATGTAAAAAGCTGTAAAGCCAAAGTCAAACTGCTGCCACTTGAATAAAGAACAGTGTCATCCGCATAGAAATCGGCTGTCTCAATATGACTCCCAATGTTGTTGATCTAGATAATAAACAAGGAACCTAAAATTGATCCTTGAGGCACACCCGAGCACAACTCTCCAGAGTCCGACTTACAACCATCTGCCTTAACACACTGGGTTCTCTTTGACAGGCAGTTCAAACCACTCCAGAGCATGACCAGTAATCCCTGCTCCAAGACATGGTCCACAGTGTCAAACGCCTTTGACAAGTCTATGAATATAAATACACAATGCAGCTTCCTATCCAGTGCACAGTGAATATCATTCAAAACCTTCAAAGTTGCTTTAACAGTACTGTGGCCAGACCTGAAACGCAATGGGAGGCACACATCAACGTCTGGTCTCCTTTTGTTTCACCCGGAAATTCCTATTATAGAGGTAACACTAATTTTAGGATTTAAGGGTTGACTTGTAAGATGGGATGATGTCAAGGTGAATTTAGAGCTATGTAGGTTAGGCTCAAACACAGGAGGGATCTGCATGGGGTGATGCATCCGTGTGCCTGGAGACGGAATAGGGGGTTACTAAAGGGATAGTATATATCCACCCCCCCACCCCCTTATACAAAGACCGGACACACACAAACACACACACACACTTTAAAGAGAAGAGCAGTGATGTGTTAGTGTGTGACATCTGGGACTGTAATCAGTGGTTCTCTATCAAGAGCTGCCAAAGCATATCCACTTTACAGATCGATCTACACTGGCCCACGCCAACACACACACACACATGTTATTTACATACATTCTCTAAACCTAACACACACACACACACACACGTTATTTACATACATTCTCTAAGCCAACACAAACACACGTTATTTACATACACTAAACCACACACACACACACGTTATTTACATACATTCTCTAAACCACACACACACACACACGTTATTTACATACATTCTCTAAACCTAACACACACACACGTTATTTACATACATTCTCTAAGCCAACACACACACACACACATGTTATTTACATACATTCTCTAAACCTAACACACACACACACGTTATTTACATACATTCTCTAAACCTAACACACACACACACGTTATTTACATACATTCTCTAAACCTAACACACACACACACGTTATTTACATACATTCTCTAAACCACACACACGTTATTTACATACATTCTCTAAACCTAACACACACACACACGTTATTTACATACATTCTCTAAACCAACACACACACACACACACATGTTATTTACATACATTCTCTAAACCAACACACACACACACATGTTATTTACATACATTCTCTAAACCTAACACACACACACACGTTATTTACATACATTCTCTAAACCTAACACACACACACACGTTATTTACATACATTCTCTAAACCTAACACACACACACACGTTATTTACATACATTCTCTAAGCCAACACACACACACACACGTTATTTACATACATTCTCTAAACCTAACACACACACACACGTTATTTACATACATTCTCTAAACCTAACACACACACACACACGTTATTTACATACATTCTCTAAACCTAACACACAACACACGTTATTTACATACATTCTCTAAACCCACACACACACACACGTTATTTACATACATTCTCTAAACCTAACACACACACACACACGTTATTTACATACATTCTCTAAACCTAACACACACACACACGTTATTTACATACATTCTCTAAACCTAACACACACACACACGTTATTTACATACATTCTCTAAACCTAACACACACACACACGTTATTTACATACATTCTCTAAACCTAACACACACACACACGTTATTTACATACATTCTCTAAACCTAACACACACACACACGTTATTTACATACATTCTCTAAACCTAACACACACACACACGTTATTTACATACATTCTCTAAACCAACACACACACACATTATTTACATACATTCTCTAAACCAACACACACACACACATTATTTACATACATTCTCTAAACCTAACACACACACACACATTATTTACATACATTCTCTAAACCAACACACACACACACACGTTATTTACATACATTCTCTAAACCAACACACACACACACGTTATTTACATACATTCTCTAAACCTAACACACACACACACGTTATTTACATACATTAAACCTAACACACACACACGTTATTTACAAACCTAAACCTACACACACACACACGTTATTTACATACATTCTCTAAACCTAACACACACACACGTTATTTACATACATTCTCTAAACCTAACACACACACACGTTATTTACATACATTCTCTAAACCTAACACACACACACACGTTATTTACATAAATTCTCTAAACCTAACACACACACAATGGTCATTTTATATTATGAAAGCTGCTGTTAAATGTCAAAACACAGGCCTAGTTCTTATTTCAAAAATCTGTAACAGGCCAAATGCATCAGTCACCTGTTGTGATTGATCCCCTGGCATCAACATCACACACACTCACTATAAACACAGCAGGTTGAGAAACACGCCATATTATATTTCTGCATGAAGTTTCTGCATGAAGTAATTCTCTGCTTGCTTATTTAAAGTGTTCAGACAGATATTAAAAAGACAGCAACATAGAAACAAATGAACAAAGGGAATATTGTTTTTGGGGAGGAGCAACATTTTCAAAGAGCCCGAAATGGAGAGAAGTCATCGTGGATAAACTGGTTCCATATGGGGTTGGACAACAAGTCCGGAGCAACGAGGATACGTCATCCATTTTGTTTGGGTGACAGTCTTGTACAACAATGGAGACTAGACACATGAACAGCCACACACATCGTGCATGTATACACAGCAACAACACAACAGTACGACAACACAGCGCGTTTGTTCACGTGCATGGGAGAGATGGAGCGGAAAATGAACGCCTGTGCTGATTGGATATTTCATGAAGTCACAGCCAAGATGAAATGAAAGAAAACGTTGCACTGTGTGCTTTTGTGTGCGTGTGTGTAGCCAAGTGCAGGAGACAGCCTCCATTGAGATCTCCAATGAGCTGTGCCTCTCCTGAGACAGGAAACCACACACAAACACTATGATATCAGCTCTTCCAGCTACCTAGAATACTCTATGGCTCTGACAGTTCTGTTAAGCAACACTTATTATATAGAATATGGAGGATTCAATCTAGATTTATACTGTTTGCTTCTTCTCATGGAGAATGTAGCAGTGGCGTGTAGTTTCTGTGCGTGCGTGCACATGAATGTGTGTGTGTAGCTTTGACTAAGGGTGCTACTGGGCCTCAATGGTCGAGGGTGTCGCTGATAGAAATGGCTTAAATAGACAAAAGTATATTCTGTTCCCAAGGACACACACAAACAGAGTCTAAACATCTTTCTGGACTCTCTGTATCCTTCTGAGTTACAGAGAGAAGCCAGGTCACTGGAGGAGTGATATCACAGAGAGGGAGAGACAGAGAGACAGACAGAGAGACAGAGAAAGAGAGTGAGAGAGAGAGTAACAGAGAAGGCCAGACAAGTAGGCTGAGATAACCAGACCAGTGTGTGTGTTCTAGGCAGCTGCAGGGTCCTACAGAGAAACAGCAGAGTGCCTTGTCATCCCCCGCAGCCACAAAGAGAGAGAGAAAGCAAAGGGATGGAAAGAGAAAGAAAGGGAGGGAGGGGTGCTGGCCCTGAGAGTCTGTGGGATGCCTCCCCCTGTCACACATACATCAAAGAGTGTTTGGCCGGGACAGAGACAGAGTTGTGTCGGGAAAACAACGCGCACACACACACACACACACACACACACACACACACACACACACACACACACACACACACACACACACACACACACACACACACACACACACACACACACACACACACACACACACACACACAAAGTGTGCCTGGGCCCTCTCACAGCACTCCCCTGTCATTTACTGTATTAGCTGTGGTCTGGGTGCTGAAATGGCCCATTATGTGGTATTTCTGTGTGGATGTACAGTGCATTTGGAAAGTATTCAGACCCCTTCCCCTTTTTCCAACATTTTGGTAAGTTACAGCCTTATTCTAAAATTGATTAGATAAAAAATAATTCCTCAATCTACACACAATACCCCATAATGACAAAGCAAAAACAGATTTTTAGAGATTTTTGCAAATGTATTAAAAATAAAAACAGAAATAACTTATTTACATAAGTTATGAGACTCGAAATTGAGCTCAGGTGCATCCTGTTTCCATTGATCATCCTTGAGATGTTTCTACAACTTGAGGCACACACCTGTCTATATAAGGTCCCACAAATGACCGAGCATGTCAGAGAAAAAGCCAAGCCATGAGCTTGAAGGAATCGTCCATAGAGCTCAGAGACAGGATTGTGTCAAGGCACATATATGGGGAAGGGTACCAAAAAAATGTCTGCAGCATTGAAGCGCCCCAAGAACTTAGTTGCCTCCCTTATTCCTAAATGGAAGAAGTTTGTAACCACCAAGACTCTTCCTAGAGCCACCCGGCCAAACTGAGCCATCGGGGGAGAAGGGCTTTGGTCATGGAGGTGACCAAGAACCCGATGGTCACTCATAGCTCCAGAGTTCCTCTGTGGAGATGGGAGAACCTTCCAGAAGTACAACCATCTCTGCAGCAGTCCACCAACCAGACCTTTATGGTAGAGTGACCAGACTGAAGCCACTCAGTAAAAGGCACGACAGTCCAGTTGGAGTTTGCCAAAAGGCACCTAAAAAAAAGGCACTCAGACCATGAGAAACATGATTCTCTGGTCTGATGAAACCAAGATTGAACTCTCTAGCCTAAATGCCAAGCGTCACATCCGGAGGAAGCCTGGCACCATCCCTACAGTGAAGCAAGGTGGTGGTAGCATCATGCTGTGGGGATGTTTTTCAGCAGCAGGGACTGGGAGACTAGTCAGGGTTGAGGGAAAGATGAACGGAGCCAATTACAGAGAGATCCTTGATGAAAACCTGCTCATGAGCGCTAAGGAACTCAGACAGGGGTGAAGGTTCACCTTCCAACAGGACAACGACTAAGCGCACAGCCAAGACAACGCATGGGTTGGCTTCGAGACAAGACTCTGAATGTCCTTGAGTGACCCAGCCAGAGCCCGTACTAGAACCCGATCGAATATCTGGAGAGACCTGAAAATAGCTGTGCAGCGCCGCTCCCCATCCAACCTGACAGAGCTTGAGAGGATCTGCAGAGAAGGGAGAAACTCCCCAAATACAGGTGTGCCAAGCTTGTAGCATTATACCCAAGAAGACTAGGCTGTAATCGCTGCTAAAGGTGCTTCAACAAAGTACTGAGTAAATGGTCTGAATACTTATGTAAATGTTATAAATCAACAATTTTTTCTTTGTCATTATGGGGTATTGTGTGTAGATTGATGAGGAAGAAAATCAATTTAATCCAATTTAGTATAAGGCTGTAACAAAACAAAATGTGGAAGAAGGGGTCTGA
Source organism: Oncorhynchus tshawytscha (assembly GCF_018296145.1). NCBI lineage: Eukaryota > Metazoa > Chordata > Actinopteri > Salmoniformes > Salmonidae > Oncorhynchus > Oncorhynchus tshawytscha. Next base: position 31,749,599 of record NC_056442.1, read on the forward strand.
ATACTTTCCAAATGCACTGTACATCCACACAGAAATACCACATAATGGGCCATTTCAGCACCCAGACCACAGCTAATACAGTAAATGACAGGGGAGCGTGGAAAAAGTCAAGGGGTCTGAATACCTTCTGAATGCACTGTATGTTGTGTGTGTTTACAGTCCTAACTCTAGGGTCTAGGGCTGGAAACCAGCTGGTTATGAGTGTGGTGGCTTTTGGTCCAAATATGAGCGAAGAGTGAGGGCTTGATGAAACAGCGTGGGATCAAACCTGTTCTTAAGGCTCTACACACATCACACAAAACACTGATTAAAGCTCTGGGTCTAGCAGCTCAATTCCACCGGACTTACTTACTTACTAACTTACACGCACGCACACACGCACGCAAACACACACACACACACACACACACACACACACACACACACGCAACCAACTCTCTTCATCACTTTCAGGATAATGTCCCAATGGAAATGGAGTTGCCATCTATAGGCAGAAAACATATATAATACGTTGGAGTTCATTACATAGCTAATCTCAGATATTTGGTATGAGCACAACACTAAGCATTTAATAACCGTTATACTGCCACAGCTCTCTCTCAGGGTTGGGCTAGATTACCTGGCTGGAGGGTGTGTGTGAGTTTGTATGGAATGTGTTTATGTGTAAATAGTATGCATTTGTGAATGTATGTGATGTGTGTATGCAGTGTATGTACCTCACAAGTACTTATGGTGTGCAAGTGTTTTCAGTGTGTGTGTGTGTGGGCGTGTGTGTGTGTGTGTGTGTGAGTGTGTGTGTGTGGGGGTGTGTGTGTGTGCTCTGTGCTCCCCGTCTCCAGCGCCCATATATCAAATCTCCCACCATGCCTGTGCCTCCACCCCCGCTGTGCAAATTTGTCCAATTAGCCACGGCCCCACGGGAGACACACACACACACACACACACACACACACACACACACAGTCTCCACAGGGGAGGAATCCAGTGTGAAATGAGGGCTGCCACTGTGGGCAGATTAACCAATAATAAAGTGCATTTCACAGACACGCTGGCTCATTGAGGGGCCTGACGGCTCTAAGACCAAGACAGAGGAGGGAGGGTCTGCCCCAAATACCCCCTCCCCTCCGGCCTAACTCACACCCTCCTTCACTCAGTAAGCTACAAGCCACACACACCTTCCCCATTCTACCCTCCAAGCCCAAGTGCCCACATACAGCCCTAAAACTCTAAATCAAATCAACGTTTATTGGTCCCGTATACAGATTTGCAGATGTTATCGCAGGTGCAGCAACATGCTTGTGTTTCTAGCTCCAACAGTGCAGTAATACCTAACAAAACACAACAATACACACATCATCTAAAAAGTTAAAAAAGAAAGAATTGAAGAAATATCAGAACTCCACCCCTACTGATCCTCAGAGGGGGGGTCGATATGTGTGTGATCCTGGCCTCTCGCACCTCGTCCGGATCCTCCCGACACCCCTGGTCTGGGTGGGCGACGTAAGACCCCTGGCTGAGCCCAGATTATCCCTCTAAGAGCCTTACACAGGACTCAGACCCAGGGTAGGGAGACAGATGACCGTTTACACACAATAATACAGGATACCAACTCAACTGTCAATACCAGACTGTTACATATAACACACGACACAGCACTCCCCCAGGTATTAATGACAGAGCAGGAGACAAAACAGGCAACCACACAGCAGAAAAACATGCTAAAATGACACATTGATGAGAACACACATATTGAGACAGAGACCTAAACTCAATGTGTGTGTTTTTAGGCTTAAAGAAAGTACTTAGGCGTTCCAATCAGTCCCTCACATAAACACATGGCCACTCCTCCACACACTGTTTAGACTACACACATACACACACATCTTCTCTCTTCCACTACCTATGATGCCACCAACCAGCGCCACTACACTTGTTCATCATCTGGGATGCATCACTGACCAGACAAATAGAGGAGAGGAAAACGGGTCATTTGGTGAGAAGGATTAGTTAGAAAACAACATTTCTACAATATATAGGATTAGTCAAGGAAAACTCAAAGGACTCTCCACATTAGTTGGCTCCCTAATCTAGAGTTTGCTGGAAGGAAAGGAGAAAAGCGAGGGAGGGAGAAAGGAGGAGAGGAAAGTTCCTGTCGTATTATAGTAAACTAACACAAAAACTAATCATGAAAAATCTATTTAGTAAACTGAAATAAAATAATGAACAAACCTGTTTGAAAAACCAAAACTATACTGAAACTATTGTCGTAAACAACAATGAAAAAATGTAAACAATCATGAATTATGTTCAGTTTGAGTTTTTGGGCAAAGATCGAATGGGTTTCCAATGCTTTTTTAAATGGGGTTTTGAAGCTTCTGAATCTGGCGGGTCACATAAAGATCGACTCATTTAAAGGTGTGAGATCACACTGCCACGAGCAGCACCGCAGATATTGGTTGTTTTCCCCTGCTCAGACGTGCATCAGCTAATGGTTGCGTGTCACGTCCTGGCCTGTGGAGTCGGGCACCAGACTGCTATAACATGTCAGAGCATGTTCCACTGCTCTGATGTTGCTGCCAATGCATGCCAGATCTTACAACGCCTGGATAGGTATTTTACATATCAACTAACCACATCATATGTTATAACAATCTGGTGCCCAACTGCACCATCGATGACGTGGCATGAAACCATTGGTAGATGCATGCAACGTCTGAGCAGGTGAATACGACCATGTGGTGGTCAGCTGATACATAAAATACCTATCAAGGTGTTGCAAAGACCTGGCATGCATCAGCAACGTCTGAGCCGAGAAACACAGCCATTGATATGAGCGCGTTGCAAGACATTGCTCTCACACAGTGTATCTGTGCATATGCAACAGTGTCCTACAACGTGGCAGCTTCGGGACCAAAACAGTGGAGCGATTCAAAGCTCCTGGTTGTTGCGGAAACTGACCCACTACTACTGTTTACTTGGTGCATCTACGTCTACCTTTAAAGCTAGCTTAACCTATGACCTGACCCATCATCTTATGCATTACTGCCCCACAGTGGCAAGATGTGACATCCCCCAAACACCAAAAACTATACAAACACATAAATACCTCCAATGCACAGGCTACTTTCTGTCCCTAATACTAAAAAACATAAAAACGTTTGTATAAAACTTAAACTAAATAAAAACCAGTAAATCTGACCTGAAAACTAAATGAAACTAAACTGAATTTCAAATAAAAATCGTAAAACTATATAGTAGAAATAAAATGGAACAGAAAAACACCAGACCTATAATAACCTTGGTGTCATGTTTGTGTGTTGTCTGGCAGTGTTGTTGGGACTGAGGATGTGTCTGTATATATTTGTGTGTGTGTAGGGATGGGGGGACTGTTTTGACAGATCTGGTCGTGTTATCTGGCGAGGTAAATCCGCCTAAACCTGGCGCTAATGTCTTGGTGGGGGGATGTGATGGGGGTGAGGGAGATTATTAAGGAATCGCTCCAAACGGCTTTAGAGCCACTAAGATTCTTAACCCAGTTAACCTCCCTTGGCGGTGGTGATGATGGTGAATGTAGAATGTTTGTGTTCACATAATAGCAGTTATATTGGTTTGATTTAGCTGCAGTATCAATCCCTCCCTGGGGTTTGTAGGTCAGGTTTTTGGACCAGGGAATGACAGAGAAGGGACATAGAACAGCGTGTCATATCTCCATAGCTAATGTAGGAACCAAAATTATATACATTTGATTTTACATGAGTTTGAATGTCTGGTTAGTTTACTGTATTTGTCAATTTCAGTGTCTGCCCTATGATCGAGCAAGGTCCAGGCAGAAGCTTGATCGTAAATGGTTTAACATTTAACCTTTATTTTGTTTGCCCTCTGGAGGAAGGTAATCCTTGTGTTTGGCTGTCAATCATTATTTTCTCCCTCCCCCTTTCTCCCTCCCTCTCTCCCTCCCTTTTTCTCCCTCTCCTTTTCTCCCTCCATCCCTTTTCTCCCTCCCTTTTTCTCCCTCCCTCTCTCCCTCCCTCCCCTTTTCTCCCTCCCCTTTCTCTCTCCCTTTTCTCCCTCCCTCCCTTTTTCTCCCTCCCTTTTTCTCCCTCCCTCCCTTTTTCTCCCTCCCTCTATCCCTCCCTCCCTCCCTTTTTCTCCCTCCCTCTCTGATTTTAGAAATGGTGGACTACGTCCATTTGAGATAAAGAAGTTTCTGGAAACAACAACACAGTTTGTCTCCTCTGACATCACACGTGATAGAACAGCAGAATATGTACAGTCATTATTTTTCCTCACAGCTTGAGGCTCCTCACCTCCGTTTCATCAACAAAACCCCACTGAGGAGGACAGCGTCGCTGTTTCCCCTAATGCGGATTGGATCTTTAACACAGACACTATACACACCGAGATGTAAGAAGCTCTCCAGAACTCAACACACAACTTGAGGTACGGAAATTATGTACTTCATCATATAAGGGACTTGCCTTAGGTCAAGAGCAATGACAATGCTTCTTCAGATTTACCGCATACAAGTATTCCAGCAAGCTAAAATAGCAACAAAGAATGAACTACCAAACACATGATATGATGCCTACATCAGCCAGAGTAGATCCGCAGGCCTGTAAATCAATATAACCCTGGGCACCTACAGACAGGACAGCGTCAGCGTATTGTGAAGGGACCGCCAATGTCCTGACAACACCGGAGGTAAACAGATACAACTCTTCACGGCTAACACACGCACACACACACAGTAATGCCTTGCCTTGTAAATGCATCAGTCCTAGCCCTTGGCAGTGTGAGGTGTAATATTTCCTTAATGTAATGGGGTTTGATCGGGGTGTTGGGTGTCCGATAGGCCTGCTGTTTTATTAGCACAACGAGCACTCTGGGGGTCTCCGGTTCATGCTGCTCTGCCCCACCCGGGCTCTCTCTGACACAACACACACATTGCTGTTAAAGCTGGTCTGTTTTGCCCGTTAACCACAGAAGGATCTTCAATCGGAGAAAGCCTTGTGCAAAACAATACACTCCCAGTGTGTGTGTGTGGAGAATGAGTGGTGGCTCCAGATACCGGATCGAGATGAAGCACAGACACCACTCACCCCCTCCAAACCCAACCACCATTCCTATTCCACAACCCTCCACCCTACCAATAGAAATAGTGCTGTTTCCACATTGTCTAAACCTCCACGCAAGAATGGAACGTTCAGAACCCAGACCATTCAGCCCTCAACCTGAGCTCATTCAGCCCTCAACCTGAGCTCATTCAGCCCTCAACCTGAGCTCATTCAGCCCTCAACCTGAGCTCATTCAGCCGAATCAGGAAGTATGGAGCCATCAACAGAAACTGGGAGATATTTCCTAAGGCAACCAAAACACTATCACTGTGCGTCCCAAATGGCATACTATTCCTTACATAGTGCACTACTTTAGTGCAGAGCCCTATTGGTCCTGGTTAAAAGTAGTACACTATATATGGAATAGGGTGCCATTTGCGAAGAGACTCATTGTTTCTGAATGTCAAATAAAATTGATTATTCCAAAGATTTGCCATATGGCCTAAAAGCTTTGATATGTGATCCACTCACCCTACTGGATAATGTTAGGGCTCAGAGAACTACCATCAGTCCCCTGACTACACACAGAGAAAGACACCCTACTGGATAATGTTAGGGCTCAGAGAACTACCATCAGTCCCCTGACTACACAGAGAAAGACACCCTACTGGATAATGTTAGGGCTCAGTGAACTACCATCAGTCCCCTGACTACACACAGAGAAAGACACCCTACTGGATAATGTTAGGGCTCAGTGAACTACCATCAGTCCCCTGACTACACACAGAGAAAGACACCCTACTGGATAATGTTAGGGCTCAGTGAACTACCATCAGTCCCCTGACTACACACAGAGAAAGACACCCTACTGGATAATGTTAGGTCTCAGAGAACTACCATCAGTCCCCTGACTACACAGAGAAAGACACCCTACTGGATAATGTTAGGGCTCAGAGAACTACCATCAGTCCCCTGACTACACACAGAGAAAGACACCCTACTGGATAATGTTAGGGCTCAGTGAACTACCATCAGTCCCCTGACTACACACAGAGAAAGACACCCTACTGGATAATGTTAGGGCTCAGAGAACTACCATCAGTCCCCTGACTACACAGAGAAAGACACCCTACTGGATAATGTTAGGGCTCAGAGAACTACCATCAGTCCCCTGACTACACACAGAGAAAGACACCCTACTGGATAATGTTAGGGCTCAGTGAACTACCATCAGTCCCCTGACTACACACAGAGAAAGACACCCTACTGGATAATGTTAGGGCTCAGTGAACTACCATCAGTCCCTGAACACAGAGAAAGACACCCTACTGGATAATGTTAGGGCTCAGTGAACTACCATCAGTCCCCTGACTACACACAGAGAAAGACACCCTACTGGATAATGTTAGGGCTCAGAGAACTACCATCAGTCCCCTGACTACACACAGAGAAAGACACCCTACTGGATAATGTTAGGGCTCAGAGAACTACCATCAGTCCCCTGACTACACACAGAGAAAGACACCCTACTGGATAATGTTAGGGCTCAGAGAACTACCATCAGTCCCCTGACTACACACAGAGAAAGACACCCTACTGGATAATGTTAGGGCTCAGTGAACTACCATCAGTCCCCTGACTACACACAGAGAAAGACACCCTACTGGATAATGTTAGGGCTCAGAGAACTACCATCAGTCCCCTGACTACACAGAGAAAGACACCCTACTGGATAATGTTAGGGCTCAGAGAACTACCATCAGTCCCCTGACAACACACAGAGAAAGACACCCTACTGGATAATGTTAGGGCTCAGAGAACTACCATCAGTCCCCTGACTACACACAGAGAAAGACACCCTACTGGATAATGTTAGGGCTCAGAGAACTACCATCAGTCCCCTGACTACACAGAGAAAGACACCCTACTGGATAATGTTAGGGCTCAGAGAACTACCATCAGTCCCCTGACTACACAGAGAAAGACACCCTACTGGATAATGTTAGGGCTCAGAGAACTACCATCAGTCCCCTGACTACACACAGAGAAAGACACCCTACTGGATAATGTTAGGTCTCAGAGAACTACCATCAGTCCCCTGACAACACACAGAGAAAGACACCCTACTGGATAATGTTAGGGCTCAGAGAACTACCATCAGTCCCCTGACTACACACAGAGAAAGACACCCTACTGGATAATGTTAGGGCTCAGAGAACTACCATCAGTCCCCTGACTACACACAGAGAAAGACACCCTACTGGATAATGTTAGGGCTCAGTGAACTACCATCAGTCCCCTGACTACACACAGAGAAAGACACCCTACTGGATAATGTTAGGTCTCAGAGAACTACCATCAGTCCCCTGACTACACACAGAGAAAGACACCCTACTGGATAATGTTAGGGCTCAGAGAACTACCATCAGTCCCCTGACTACACAGAGAAAGACACCCTACTGGATAATGTTAGGGCTCAGAGAACTACCATCAGTCCCCTGACTACACACAGAGAAAGACACCCTACTGGATAATGTTAGGGCTCAGTGAACTACCATCCGTCCCCTGACAACACACAGAGAAAGACAATGTGAAATATGAACATCATCATATGAACAGCTGGGGTTTCCTAAGAGCTTCCTATGGAGTAGAAAACACTATCTAGGGAGTACCATCAATCTGAGTATAGAAGTGGTCCAGACACTGAGTATAGGATCCAGCTTATAGACCGTATGATATTTATTTTGGATGGCTGATGATTCAGTTCATAACATATTATATTCATTTCCAGTGCTATTACAGGGGTATGTGTCTTGGTTGAATGGGATGGAGATAGCACTGGGAAAAAGAAAGTTACAGATCAATGCCAGTGTTCCCATAACGGGTTGGAGGTGAGTCAGCTGCAGCATTCCTGGAAGGGAAGTTGTGTGGAAAGCACCGGAATAACTGTGGCCAGTGGGAGTCTGGGACGACACCGAGACGACAGCAGCGACGACGAGACTGCTGACCTCTGAGATACAATTTTACCCAGACACAACATTCTCCAGAACCCCCTGCTGCTGCAAGTTCCCACCCATCCCCCCTCCTGATGGATTACCCCTGCCCAGGGGGTCACACAGGGATGGACCGGCTCATCTTCCAGAGACAGGGGGCTGGACATGGGACTGAGGAGTGGGCCCACCCTAACCCCACATTCAGATAGGCTTGGGGTTATTTAAACCCATGTGAAGATAACAAATGAGTGTGTGTCAGTGTTGCTGCTGACACTTCTGGCAGGGCCTGAGAAACATGTCCTGAATTCTTCAGGGGGAGCCCCAAGCCGTTATCAAGGAGGGGTGGGGGTAAATATCACGTCCTTCTCAATCACCACAACGACGGGCATGCGCGTGGGCTACCTGAACCGGTGACCACCTGCCCTCCCCCCAACCGTCACCGCCCTAGCCTCGACACTTTAGACTGATTGGACCACGGCAACTGCAACAGCTGGCTAGGGATTAGGTGTGTGTGCGCGTTCAGGGGGGTTAGCTAGCGGCAGGCTGACAGACTAGTGGGTCCTGGCCAGCCCCCAGCACCTGTCACCCCAATGCCCCCAGACCTCAATCCCCCAACTGTGTGGAGTACAGCACTAACCCCACGTGGTCCTATCTGGCCCTGGCCTTCTCACCTAAACTGGACTGGCTGAGCTGAGCGCCCCAATACAGGTTCCTAGAAACGCAAGCCCACATATTACAATCACAAACACCTACTCGTGCAGACTGACACACGCACAGACACACGCACAGACACACTCGGTACAGCTGCAGAGCTACTGTAGGACCAGTATTCATATAGGACCTATCAACACATTCTGCGGGTGAAAAAGGGCTGGCGATTTTACACCCTGATCCACAACTAACTCCCCTGCTTCTGCTGAAGGCCACGGCACAGGTCTTACCAGTCAGCACTGCCTGTGACAGCTTTATCAAGATCGATACACACATACAGATGCAATGCACCTCAACAGCCACTGCCCATTGTTGAGATAGCTTGGCTAAATATGAGGCACTAAACTGTAGTCTGACGTTATGTCACACTATACTGAATTTGTGTATCTATTGCAATGCGATGGTGATTTTTTCTCTCCAAATATATAGTTAGGTTATAGTTATTTGACAGATTCCCTGTTCACCCACCCCTGGGCTGCTGGTGGTGGTAGAAGGTCTGGCCCTGGGTAGTTCTCTGTGATGAAGACCAGACCTGGGCTGATGGTGGTGGTAGAAGGTCTGGCCCTGGGTAGTTCTCTGTGATGAAGACCAGACCTGGGCTGCTGGTGGTGGTAGAAGGTCTGGCCCTGGGTAGTTCTCTGTGATGAAGACCAGACCTGGGCTGCTGGTGGTGGTAGAAGGTCTGGCCCTGGGTAGTTCTCTGTGATGAATACCAGACCTGGGGCTCTGCTTCCACTCACACCATGCTCACATCGCATCCAAAGACCAGAGCAATCTCACGCATACACACAGCTCCAGCCCTGTCAGGCCCTTTACCAAGGATAGATTGCATTACACAGAGAGAGAGAGAGAGAGAGGAGGGGATTTTACACAGTGTCTGTCTGGCTGCTGTGTCAATATGAACAGTCATTAAGTGAAAAAGGACAACTGGGAAAAGATAAAACATTCTCAAGTAGCCTTGGCACAGACCCACTCCCCTGGCCGGGACACTGACCCACTCCCCTTGCCGGGACACTGACCCACTCCCCTGGCCGGGACACTGACCCACTCCCCTGGCCGGGGCACAGACCCACTCCCCTGGCCGGGACACAGACCCACTCCCCTGGCCGGGACACAGACCCACTCCCCTGGCCGGGACACAGACCCACTCCCCTGGCCGGGACACTGACCCACTCCCCTGGCCGGGACACAGACCCACTCCCCTGGCCGGGCACAGACCCACTCCCCTGGCCGGGACACTGACCCACTCCCCTGGCCGGGACACTGACCCACTCCCCTTGCCGGGACACTGACCCACTCCCCTGGCCGGGACACTGACCCACTCCCCTGGCCGGGACACTGACCCACTCCCCTGGCCGGGGCACAGACCCACTCCCTGGCCGGGACACTGACCCACTCCCTGGCCGGGACACAGACCCACTCCCCTGGCCGGGACACTGACCCACTCCCCTGGCCGGGACACTGACCCCCCGGGACACTGACCCACTCCCCTGGCCGGGACACTGACCCACTCCCCTGGCCGGGACACTGACCCACTCCCTGGGCCGGGACACAGACCCACTCCCCTGGCCGGGACACAGACCCACTCCCTGGCCTTGGCACAGACCCACTCCCCTGGCCTTGGCACAGACCCACTACCCTGGCCGGGACACTGACCCACTCCCCTGGCCTTGGCACAAACCCCTCCCCTGGCGGGACAGACCCACTCCCCTGGCCTTGGCACAGACCCACTCCCCTGGCCGGGACACTGACCCACTCCCCTGGCCGGGACACTGACCCACCCCCTGGCACAGACCCACTCCCCTGGCCGGGACACAGACCCCTCCCCTGGCGGGACACTGACCCACTCCCCTGGCCGGGACACTGACCCACTCCCCTGGCCGGGACACAGACCCACTCCACTGGCCGGGACACTGACCCACTCCCCTGGCCGGGACACTGACCCACTCCCTGGCCGGGACACTGACCCACTCCCCTGGCCGGGACACTGACCCACTCCCCTGGCCGGGACACTGACCCACTCCCCTGGCCGGGACACTGACCCACTCCTCTGGCCGGGACACTGACCCACTCCCCTGGCCGGGACACTGACCCACTCCCCTGGCCGGGACACTGACCCACTCTCCTGGCCGGGACACAGACCCACTCCCCTGGCCGGGACACAGACCCACTCCCACGGGACACAGACCCACTCCCCTGGCCGGGACACTGACCCACTCCCTGGGCAGGGACACCCTCCCCTGGCCCGGGACACTGACCCACTCCCTGGCCGGGACACAGACCCACTCCCCTGGCCGGGACACAGACCCACTCCCCTGGCCGGGACACAGACTCCCCTGGCCGGGACACAGACCCACTCCCCTGGCCGGGACACTGACCCACTCCCCTGGGCAGGGACACTGACCCACTCCCCTGGCCGGGACACTGACCCACTCCCCTGGGCGGGACACTGACCCACTCCCCTGGCCGGGACACTGACCCACTCCCCTGGCCGGGACACTGACCCACTCCCCTGGGCCGGGACACTGACCCACTCCCCTGGCATTCTCCTTGGCCGGGACACAGCCCCACTCTCCTGGCTTTCTCCCTGGCCGGGACACAGACCCACTCCCTGGCTTTCTTCCTGGCCGGGACACAGCCCCACTCTCCTGGCTTTCTCCTTGGCCGGGACACAGCCCCACTCTCCTGGCTTTCTCCTTGGCCGGGACACAGCCCCACTCCCTGGCTTTCTCCTTGGCCGGGACACAGCCCCACTCCCTGGCTTTCTCCTTGGCCGGGACACAGCCCCACTCCCCTGGCTTTCTCCTTGGCCGGGACACAGCCCCACTCCCCTGGCTTTCTCCTTGGCCGGGACACAGCCCCACTCCCCTGGCTTTCTCCTTGGCCGGGACACAGCCCCACTCTCCTGGCTTTCTCCCTGATTGGGAAACAGACCCACTCCCCTGGTCGGGAAACAGACCCACTCCCCTGGTCGGGACACAGCCCCACTCCCCTGGTCGGGACACAGCCCCACTCCCCTGGTCGGGACACAGCCCCACTCCCTGGCTTTCTCCCTGGCCGGGACACAGACCACTCCCCTGGCTTTCTCCCTGGCCTGGACACAGACCCACTCCCCTGACTTTCTCCCTGGTCGGGACACAGCCCCACTCCCCTGGCTTTCTCCCTGGTCGGGACACAGCCCCACTCCCCTGGCCGGAACACAGCCCCACTCCACTGGACTGGGACACAGCCCCACTCCCCTGGGCCGGGACACACACCCACTCCCCTGGCTTTCTCCCTGGCAGAGACACAGACCCACTCCCCTGACTTTCTCCCTGGTCGGGACACAGCCCCACTCCCCTGGCTTTCTCCCTGGTCGGGACACAGCCCCACTCCCCTGGCCGGAACACAGCCCTACTCCCCTGGACTGGGACACAGCCCCACTCCCCTGGGCCGGGACACAGCCCCACTCCCCTGGGCCGGGACACACACCCACTCCCCTGGCTTTCTCCCTGGCCGGGACACAGCCCCATTCCCCTGGCCAGAACACAGCCCCACTCCCCTGGACTGGGACACAGCCCCACTCCCCTGGACTGGGACACAGCCCCACTCCCCTGGACTGGGACACAGCCCCACTCCCCTGGACTGGGACACAGAACCACTCCCCTGGACTGGGACACAGAACCACTCCCCTGGACTGGGACACAGAACAACTCCCCTGGACTGGGACACAGACCCACTCCCCTGGCTTTCTCGCTGGGACACAGACCCACTCCCTGTGTTTCTCCCTGGGCCTGGGACACAGACCCACTCCCCTGTGTTTCTCCCTGGACTGGGACACAGACCCACTCCCCTGGCTTTCTCCCTGGGCCGGGACACAGACCCACTCCTCTGGCTTTTTCCCTGGGCCTGGACACAGACCCACTCCCCTGGCTTTCTCCCTGGGCCGGGACACAGACCCACTCCCCTGGGCCTGGACACAGACCCACCCCCTGGGCCTGGACACAGACCCACTCCCCTGGGCCGGGACACAGACCCACTCCCCTGGCTTTCTCCTGGCCGGGACACAGACCTACTCCCTGGCTTTCTCCCTGGCCGGGACAGAGACCCACTCCCCTGGCTTTCTCCTTGGCCGGGACACAGCCCCACTCCCCTGGCTTTCTCCTTGGCCGGGACACAGCCCCACTCCCCTGGCTTTCTCCTTGGCCGGGACACAGCCCCACTCTCCTGGCTTTCTCCCTGATTGGGAAACAGACCCACTCCCCTGGTCGGGAAACAGACCCACTCCCCTGGTCGGGACACAGCCCCACTCCCTGGTCGGGACACAGCCCCACTCCCTGGCCGGGACACAGACCACTCCCCTGGCTTTCTCCCTGGCCTGGACACAGACCCACTCCCTGACTTTCCCTGGTCGGGACACAGCCCCACTCCCCTGGCTTTCTCCCTGGTCGGGACACAGCCCCCTCCCCTGGCCGGAACACAGCCCCACTCCACTGGACTGGGACACAGCCCCACTCCCCTGGGCCGGGACACACACCCACTCCCCTGGCTTTCTCCCTGGCAGAGACACAGACCCACTCCCCTGACTTTCTCCCTGGTCGGGACACAGCCCCACTCCCCTGGCTTTCTCCCTGGTCGGGACACAGCCCCACTCCCCTGGCCGGAACACAGCCCTACTCCCTGGACTGGGACACAGCCCCACTCCCCTGGGCCGGGACACACACCCACTCCCCTGGCTTTCTCCCTGGCCGGGACACAGCCCCATTCCCCTGGCCAGAACACAGCCCCACTCCCTGGACTGGGACACAGCCCCACTCCCCTGGACTGGGACACAGCCCCACTCCCCTGGACTGGGACACAGCCCCACTCCCCTGGACTGGGACACAGCCCCACTCCCCTGGACTGGGACACAGCCCCACTCCCCTGGACTGGGACACAGAACCACTCCCCTGGACTGGGACACAGAACCACTCCCCTGGACTGGGACACAGAACAACTCCCTGGACTGGGACACAGACGGGACACAGACCCACTCCCCTGTGTTTCTCCCTGGGCGGGACACAGACCCACTCCCTGTGTTTCTCCCTGGGCCGGGACACAGACCCACTCCCCTGGCTTTCTCCCTGGGCCGGGACACAGACCCACTCCTCTGGCTTTTTCCCTGGGCCTGGACACAGACCCACTCCCCTGGCTTTCTCCCTGGGCCGGGACACAGACCCACTCCCCTGGGCCTGGACACAGACCCACCCCCTGGGCCTGGACACAGACCCACTCCCCTGGGCCGGGACACAGACCCACTCCCTGGCTTTCTCCCTGGCCGGGACACAGACCTACTCCCCTGGCTTTCTCCCTGGCCGGGACACAGACCCACTCCCTGGCTTTCTCCCTGGGCCGGGACACAGACCCACTCCCTGGCTTTCTCCCTGGCCGGGACACAGACCCACTCCACTGGCTTTCTCCCTGGCCGGGACACAGACCCACTCCCTGGCTTTCTCCCTGGGCCGGGACACAGACCCACTCCCTGGCTTTCTCCCTGGCCGGGACACAGACCCACTCCCCTGGCTTTCTCCCTGGGCCGGGACACAGACCCACTCCCCTGGCCGGGACACAGACCCACTCCCCTGGCTGGGACACAGACCTACTCCCCTGGCTTTTTCCCCTGAAATTTCATAAGATCCACAGGAGTGCTGGCCCAGGCCGTAAAGCAGAAAGTAGACTTTACAAGGCTGCTCCTTTCTGTTTGAACACCGAGTCAGCAGCACAATAATGTCACGCTACAGCAGTAAAAGCCAGGAGGCCAATTTTCACCATGGCTGCATATCACATGGCACCCTATTCCCCTATAAAGTGCACTCTTTTTGACCAGAGCGCAATGGGCTCGTGCACTATGTAGGGAACAGGGTGCCATTTGGGACACAGCCCATGTCTCTCCTACAGAGTGTTAGTCTGTCTGGCCAGTCTCCTATTAGCTGGTAGAAACATCGCTGATGGGAGAAAAAACACCAAGCAATCAAATCCTGCTATGAATCACAAGTATGTTTTGGGGAAAAAGCTTGGTCTCTCTTAAACATCACTCTAACGCAATATAAACGTTTATACGCATCCCCCCGCGTACACGCACACACAGAAAGACGAGACGGTCCATCCACGTAACAACCCGTAACGGTCCATCCACGTAACAACCCGTAACGGTCCATCCACCTAACAACCCGTAACGGTCCATCCACGTAACAACCCGTAACGGTCCATCCACGTAACAACCCGTAACGGTCCATCCACATAACAACCCGTAACGGTCCATCCACGTAACAACCCGTAACGGTCCATCCACGTAACAACCGTAACGGTCCATCCACGTAACAACCCGTAACGGTCCATCCACCTAACAACCCGTAACGGTCCATCCACGTAACAACCCGTAACGGTCCATCCACCTAACCCGTAACGGTCCATCCATCTAACCCGTAACGGTCCATCCACGTAACGACCCGTAACGGTCCATCCACCTAACAACGCGTAACGGTCCATCCACGTAACAACCCGTAACGGTCCATCCACGTAACAACCCGTAACGGTCCATCCACGTAACAACCCGTAACGGTCCATCCACCTAACAACCCGTAACGGTCCATCCACCTAACAACCCGTAACGGTCCATCCACGTAACAACCCGTAACGGTCCATCCACCTAACAACCCGTAACGGTCCATCCACGTAACAACCCGTAACGGTCCATCCACCTAACCCGTAACGGTCCATCCATCTAACCCGTAACGGTCCATCCACGTAACGACCCGTAACGGTCCATCCACCTAACAACGCGTAACGGTCCATCCACGTAACAACCCGTAACGGTCCATCCACGTAACAACCCGTAACGGTCCATCCACGTAACAACCCGTAACGGTCCATCCACCTAACAACCCGTAACGGTCCATCCACCTAACAACCCGTAACGGTCCATCCACGTAACAACCCGTAACGGTCCATCCACCTAACAACCCGTAACGGTCCATCCACCTAACAACCCGTAACGGTCCATCAACGTAACGACCCGTAACGGTCCATCCACGTAACGACCCGTAACGGTCCATCCACCTAACAACGCGTAACGGTCCATCCATGTAACAACCCGTAACGGTCCATCCACGTAACAACCCGTAACGGTCCATCCACGTAACAACCCGTAACGGTCCATCCACCTAACAACCCGTAACGGTCCATCCACCTAACAACCCGTAGCGGTCCATCCACGTAACGGTCTATCCACCTAACAACCCGTAACGGTCCATCCACGTAACAACCCGTAACGGTCCATCCACGTAACAACCCGTAACGGTCCATCCACCTAACAACCCGTAACGGTCCATCCACGTAACAACCCGTAACGGTCCATCCACATAACAACCCGTAACGGTCCATCCACCTAACAACCCTTAACGGTCCATCCACGTAACAACCCGTAACGGTCCATCCACGTAACAACCCGTAACGGTCCATCCACCTAACAACCCTTAACGGTCCATCCACGTAACAACTCTTAACGGTCCATCCACGTAACAACCCGTAACGGTCCATCCACGTAACAACCCGTAACGGTCCATCCACATAACAACCCGTAACGGTCCATCCACGTAACAACCCTGAAAAGTGGCACAAGTTTCACTGGTCAAAGGGAAGTGTTAACAGAGACAGAGCTATGCTCACTCCTTACTGCTAGGAAGATTTCTACTTTGATATGAATGAACAAAGAAAGAAACATCTGATGTGAGTTAGCCCACTGACTGCTGCACACCTCCTCCTTTAGACAAGAGATTTACTGGTCTGAACACTCCCTCCTGTTTGATCCTAGAAGACAACAGTTGCAAGGGGTACGTCCCAAATGGCACCCTATTCCCTCCTACTTTTGACCAGAGTACTACACAGGAAATAACATGCCATTTGAGAGGAAGACATTATGCTAGCAGAACGTGCGGTTGAGGTCCGACATGTACCGTCTGTTTCCTATTGCTCTGTTGCCTCGGTGATTTATGGGGGTCATCAGAACCACTCTCCATAACAATAGAGTATTATTATCTAAGCTAATGTCGCTGTAATTCAGACAAGATCAAACACAAACCAACCCTCCTCTCTGGGAACTAATTCTGGTTTATTTCACTATTTGGGATGATGACTGTGCAACGATAAAAACAATAGTTTGGGCTGCATACTGTCGAAGTTCTACAGAGCAAGATAAACCAATGCACCTTGGTGAGAGGAAAAAGAGAGTGAAAAACTCCCCACAAAACGGTGATGATTTTTCACCTCATCCTTCAAGATTGCAAAGCCCAGTTTACACTCCTCCACACACACACACACACACACACACACACACACACACACACACACACACACACGCACACGCGCACACACGCACACACGCACACACCTCTAACTAATGGCTCTGGTTTGGTAAAAGGATAAGTGGCCCAGACTCCAAACACCTCTCTCCTCTAGAGAGTGAGGGAGGGGTAAAGGGAGGGATGGGGAGGGATGGAGTCTCCTCTAGAGAGTGAGGGAGGGGTAAAGGGAGGGGGTGGGGAGACAGAGTCTCCTCTAGAGAGTGAGGGAGGGGTAAAGGGAGGGATGGGGAGACATGGAGTCTCCTCTAGAGAGTGAGGGAGGGGTAAAGGGAGGGATGGGGAGACATGGAGTCTCCTCTAGAGAGTGAGGGAGGGGTAAAGGGAGGGATGGGGAGACATGGAGTCTCCTCTAGAGAGTGAGGGAGGGGTAAAGGGAGGGATGGGGAGACATGGATTCTCCTCTAGAGAGTGAGGGAGGGGTAAAGGGAGGGGTGGGGAGACATGGAGTCTCCTCTAGAGAGTGAGGGAGGGGTAAAGGGAGGGGTAAAGGGAGGGGTAAAGGGAGGGGTAAAGGGAGGGATGGGGAGACATGGATCTCCTCTAGAGAGTGAGGGGAGGGGTAAAGGGAGGGGTAAAGGGAGGGGTGGGGAAACATGGAGTCTCCTCTAGAGAGTGAGGGGGGTAAAGGGAGGGATGGGGAGACATGGAGTCTCCTCTAGAGAGTGAGGGAGGGGTAAAGGGAGGGATGGGGAGACATGGAGTCTCCTCTAGAGAGTGAGGGAGGGGTAAAGGGAGGGGTGGGGAGACATGGAGTCTCCTCTAGAGAGTGAGGGAGGGGTAAAGGGAGGGGTGGGGAGACATGGAGTCTCCTCTAGAGAGTGAGGGAGGGGTAAAGGGAGGGGTAAAGGGAGGGGTAAAGGGAGGGATGGGGAGACATGGATCTCCTCTAGAGAGTGAGGGAGGGGTAAAGGGAGGGTAAAGGGAGGGGTGGGGAAACATGGAGTCTCCTCTAGAGAGTGAGGGAGGGGTAAAGGGAGGGATGGGGAGACATGGAGTCTCCTCTAGAGAGTGAGGGAGGGGTAAAGGGAGGGATGGGGAGACATGGAGTCTCCTCTAGAGAGTGAGGGAGGGGTAAAGGGAGGGGTGGGGAGACATGGAGTCTCCTCTAGAGAGTGAGGGGGTAAAGGGAGGGATGGGGAGACATGGAGTCTCCTCTAGAGAGTGAGGGGGGTAAAGGGAGGGATGGGGAGGGATGGAGTCTCCTCTAGAGAGTGAGGGAGGGGTAAAGGGAGGGGTGGGGAGACAGAGTCTCCTCTAGAGAGTGAGGGAGGGGTAAAGGGAGGGATGGGGAGACATGGAGTCTCCTCTAGAGAGTGAGGGAGGGGTAAAGGGAGGGATGGGGAGACATGGAGTCTCCTCTAGAGAGTGAGGGAGGGGTAAAGGGAGGGATGGGGAGACATGGAGTCTCCTCTAGAGAGTGAGGGAGGGGTAAAGGGAGGGATGGGGAGACATGGATTCTCCTCTAGAGAGTGAGGGAGGGGTAAAGGGAGGGGTGGGGAGACATGGAGTCTCCTCTAGAGAGTGAGGGAGGGGTAAAGGGAGGGGTAAAGGGAGGGGTAAAGGGAGGGGTAAAGGGAGGGATGGGGAGACATGGATCTCCTCTAGAGAGTGAGGGAGGGGTAAAGGGAGGGGTAAAGGGAGGGGTGGGGAAACATGGAGTCTCCTCTAGAAGTGAGGGAGGGTAAAGGGAGGGATGGGGAGACATGGAGTCTCCTCTAGAGAGTGAGGGAGGGGTAAAGGGAGGGATGGGGAGACATGGAGTCTCCTCTAGAGAGTGAGGGAGGGGTAAAGGGAGGGGTGGGGAGACATGGAGTCTCCTCTAGAGAGTGAGGGAGGGGTAAAGGAGGGGTGGGGAGACATGGAGTCTCCTCTAGAGAGTGAGGGAGGGGTAAAGGGAGGGGTAAAGGGAGGGGTAAAGGGAGGGATGGGGAGACATGGATCTCCTCTAGAGAGTGAGGGAGGGGTAAAGGGAGGGGTAAAGGGAGGGGTGGGGAAACATGGAGTCTCCTCTAGAGAGTGAGGGGGTAAAGGGAGGGATGGGGAGGGATGGAGTCTCCTCTAGAGAGTGAGGGAGGGGTAAAGGGAGGGGTGGGGAGACAGAGTCTCCTCTAGAGAGTGAGGGAGGGGTAAAGGGAGGGATGGGGAGACATGGAGTCTCCTCTAGAGAGTGAGGGAGGGGTAAAGGGAGGGATGGGGAGACATGGAGTCTCCTCTAGAGAGTGAGGGAGGGGTAAAGGGAGGGATGGGGAGACATGGAGTCTCCTCTAGAGAGTGAGGGAGGGGTAAAGGGAGGGATGGGGAGACATGGATTCTCCTCTAGAGAGTGAGGGAGGGGTAAAGGGAGGGGTGGGGAGACATGGAGTCTCCTCTAGAGAGTGAGGGAGGGGTAAAGGGAGGGGTAAAGGGAGGGGTAAAGGAGGGATGGGGAGACATGGATCTCCTCTAGAGAGTGAGGGAGGGGTAAAGGGAGGGGTAAAGGGAGGGGTGGGGAAACATGGAGTCTCCTCTAGAGAGTGAGGGAGGGGTAAAGGGAGGGATGGGGAGACATGGAGTCTCCTCTAGAGAGTGAGGGAGGGGTAAAGGGAGGGATGGGGAGACATGGAGTCTCCTCTAGAGAGTGAGGGAGGGGTAAAGGGAGGGGTGGGGAGACATGGAGTCTCCTCTAGAGAGTGAGGGAGGGGTAAAGGGAGGGGTGGGGAGACATGGAGTCTCCTCTAGAGAGTGAGGGAGGGGTAAAGGGAGGGGTAAAGGGAGGGGTAAAGGGAGGGATGGGGAGACATGGATCTCCTCTAGAGAGTGAGGGAGGGGTAAAGGGAGGGGTAAAGGGAGGGGTGGGGAAACATGGAGTCTCCTCTAGAGAGTGAGGGAGGGGTAAAGGGAGGGATGGGGAGACATGGAGTCTCCTCTAGAGAGTGAGGGAGGGGTAAAGGGAGGGATGGGGAGACATGGAGTCTCCTCTAGAGAGTGAGGGAGGGGTAAAGGGAGGGGTGGGGAGACATGGAGTCTCCTCTAGAGAGTGAGGGGGTAAAGGGAGGGATGGGGAGACATGGAGTCTCCTCTAGAGAGTGAGGGGGGTAAAGGGAGGGATGGGGAGACATGGAGTCTCCTCTAGAAAGTGGGGGGGTAAAGGGAGGGATGGGGAGACATGGAGTCTCCTCTAGAGAGTGAGGGAGGGGTAAAGGGAGGGATGGGGAGACATGGAGTCTCCTCTAGAGAGTGAGGGAGGGGTAAAGGGAGGGATGGGGAGACATGGAGTCTCCTCTAGAGAGTGAGGGAGGGGTAAAGGGAGGGTTAAAGGGAGGGGTAAAGGGAGGGTTAAAGGGGGGGTAAAGGGAGGGATGGGGAGACATGGAGTCTCCTCTAGAGAGTGAGGGAGGGGTAAAGGGAGGGGTAAAGGGAGGGATGGGGAGACATGGAGTCTCCTCTAGAGAGTGAGGGGGGGTAAAGGGAGGGTTAAAGGGAGGGGTAAAGGGAGGGGTAAAGGGAGGGTTAAAGGGAGGGTTAAAGGGAGGGGTAAAGGGAGGATGGGGAGACATGGAGTCTCTCTCTGAGGGAGGGGTAAAGGGAGGGTTAAAGGGAGGGGTAAAAGAGGGGTAAAGGGAGGGGTAAAGGGAAGGGTAAAGGGAGGGGTAAAGGGAGGGGTAAAGGGAGGGGTAAAGGGACAGGGAGGGGTAAAGGGAGTCTAAAGGAGGGGTAAAGGGAGGGTTAAAGGGAGGGTTAAAGGGAGGGATGGGGAGACATGGAGTCTCCTCTAGAGAGTGAGGGAGGGGTAAAGGGAGGGTTAAAGGGAGGGGTAAAGGGAGGGTTAAAGGGAGGGGTAAAGGGAGGGGTAAAGGGAGGGGTAAAGGGAGGGGTAAAGGGAGGGTTAAAGGGAGGGGTAAAGGGAGGGGTAAAGGGAGGGGTAAAGGGAGGGTTAAAGGGAGGGGTAAAGGGAGGGGGAAAGGGAGGGGTAAAGGGGAGGGATGGGGAGACATGGAGTCTCCTCTAGAGAGTGAGGGAGGGGTAAAGGGAGGGATGGGGAGACATGGAGTCTCCTCTAGAGAGTGAGGGAGGGGTAAAGGGAGGGGTAAAGGGAGGGATGGGGAGACATGGAGTCTCCTCTAGAGAGTGAGGGAGGGGTAAAGGGGGAGGGGTAAAGGGAGGGGGGTAAAGGGAGGGGTGGGGAGACAGAGTCTCCTCTAGAGAGTGAGGGAGGGGTAAAGGGAGGGATGGGGAGACATGGAGTCTCCTCTAGAGAGTGAGGGAGGGGTAAAGGGAGGGATGGGGAGACATGGAGTCTCCTCTAGAGAGTGAGGGAGGGGTAAAGGGAGGGATGGGGAGACATGGAGTCTCCTCTAGAGAGTGAGGGAGGGGTAAAGGGAGGGATGGGGAGACATGGAGTCTCCTCTAGAGAGTGAGGGAGGGGTAAAGGGAGGGATGGGGAGACATGGATTCTCCTCTAGAGAGTGAGGGAGGGGTAAAGGGAGGGGTGGGGAGACATGGAGTCTCCTCTAGAGAGTGAGGAGGGGTAAAGGGAGGGGTAAAGGGAGGGGTAAAGGGAGGGATGGGGAGACATGGAGTCTTCTCTAGAGAGTGAGGGAGGGGTAAAGGGAGTGGTGGGGAGACATGGAGTCTCCTCTGGAGAGTGAGGGGGGTAAAGGGAGGGGTGGGGAGACATGGAGTCTCCTCTAGAGAGTGAGGGGGTAAAGGGAGGGGTGGGGAGACATGGAGTCTCCTCTAGAGAGTGAGGGAGGGGTAAAGGGAGGGGTGGGGAGACATGGAGTCTCCTCTAGAGAGTGAGGGGGGGTAAAGGGAGGGGTGGGGAGACATGGAGTCTCCTCTAGAGAGAGTGAGGGGGTAAAGGGGAGGGGTGGGGAGACATGGAGTCTCCTCTAGAGAGTGAGGGAGGGGTAAAGGGAGGGGTGGGGAGACATGGAGTCTCCTCTAGAGAGTGAGGGGAGGGGTAAAGGGAGGGGTAAAGGGAGGGGTAAAGGGAGGGGTGGGGAGACATGGAGTCTCCTAGAGAGAGTGAGGGAGGGGTAAAGGGAGGGATGGGGAGACATGGAGTCTCCTCTAGAGAGTGAGGGAGGGGTAAAGGGAGGGGTAAAGGGAGGGATGGGGAGACATGGAGTCTCCTCTAGAGAGTGAGGGAGGGGTAAAGGGAGGGGTGGGGAGACAGAGTCTCCTCTAGAGAGTGAGGGAGGGGTAAAGGGAGGGATGGGGAGACATGGAGTCTCCTCTAGAGAGTGAGGGAGGGGTAAAGGGAGGGATGGGGAGACATGGAGACTCCTCTAGAGGTGAGGGAGGGGTAAAGGGAGGGGTGGGGAGACAGAGTCTCCTCTAGAGAGTGAGGGAGGGGTAAAGGGAGGGATGGGGAGACATGGAGTCTCCTCTAGAGAGTGAGGGAGGGGTAAAGGGAGGGGTGGGGAAACATAGAGTCTCCTCTAGAGAGTGAGGGAGGGGTAAAGGGAGGGATGGGGAGACATGGATTCTCCTCTAGAGAGTGAGGGAGGGGTAAAGGGAGGGGTGGGGAGACATGGAGTCTCCTCTAGAGAGTGAGGGGGTAAAGGGAGGGATGGGGAGACATGGAGTCTCCTCTAGAGAGTGAGGGAGGGGTAAAGGGAGGGGTGGGGAGACATGGAGTCTCCTCTAGAGAGTGAGGGAGGGGTAAAGGGAGGGGTGGGGAGACATGGAGTCTCCTCTAGAGAGTGAGGGAGGGGTAAAGGGAGGGCTGGGGAGACATGGAGTCTCCTCTAGAGAGTGAGGGGGAGGGGTAAAGGGAGGGCTGGGGAGACATGGAGTCTCCTCTAGAGAGTGAGGGAGGGGTAAAGGGAGGGGTGGGGAGACATGGAGTCTCCTCTAGAGAGTGAGGGAGGGGTAAAGGGAGGGCTGGGGAGACATGGAGTCTCCTCTAGAGAGTGAGGGAGGGGTAAAGGGAGGGGTGGGGGGACATGAAGTCTCCTCTAGAGAGTGAGGGAGGGGTAAAGGGAGGGATGGGGAGACATGGGAGGATTACTGGTAGGAGGTGAAGTCTCCTCTGACACACACACACACAGATCAGCGCCTCAAACAGTGGAGAGTGGATCCTGAAGTGTGTGTGTGTCTGGACTGGCCCACTCTGTCTAGCCTGAGTCAATGGTGGGCTTAGCCCCCATCCAAGACAGGGCCCGACACACTAACTCACACACAGATACTGCCTGCCCCCAAACATACGATGACAAAACATACACACCAAACACACACTTTAAGTCCCCCAGTCAGTGGGAGTACTTCAGTAGCCGTGAGTGTAAACCAGCCATAGTACTAACCAAACAGTGGGAGTTGATGACATGTTAGATATATGAGTGGTTTTCTTTAGCAGTGTGTGTGTGTGTGGACTTCACCTCTACTTCCTAAGAGCTCAACCTCTCCCCTCCTCCTAAGAACCAGTGATTGATTTGCAGTAAGTCTCCCCATCACTCCCCTCTTTTGCATTAAGAGACTGAAGGTGCCAGCTTGTGCTTTCACACAAAATGTTTCTGAGTCTCCCAGCGCTTTAAACCACTGCTTGTGTGTCCACTCCTTCCTGCAGCCTGTGGGACAGACCTGTCTGCTCACACCTCACACACGTGGCAGTGTTTGGGTGGTCCACACATGTCACAGGCTAATTAGTTCAACGCTCCATGTGGTGACAGTTTCACCCCATGGGGGTGGGGGGGTGACGGCCACAGGCACAGTTGGTCCACCGTTGTGTGTGCATGTGTCTGGGGGAGGTGGAGAGGGTGTCGTTCTCATGTGTCAAAGATATCTTTAACACCTCATCACCCTGGATCTCTCTGGGGCTTTGACATGAATAACAACACACACCCCAGACACACAGCTCACACCCCAGACACACAGCTCACACACCGGACACACAGCTCACACCCCAGACACACAGCTCACACCCCAGACACACAGCTCACACCCCAGACACACAGCTCACACCCCAGACACACAGCTCACACCCCAGACACACAGCTCACACCCCAGACACACAGCTCACACCCCAGACACACAGCTCACACCCCAGACACACAACACACTCCAGACACCCAGCTCGCACCCCAGACACACAACACACACCCCAGACACACAGCTCGCATCCCAGACACCCAGCTCGCACACCAGACACCCAGCTCGCACACCAGACACCCAGCTCGCACACCAGACACCCAGCTCGCACACCAGACACCCAGCTCGCACCCCAGACACACAACTCACACTACAGACACAACTCACACCCCAGGCCAGACACAGTGCTTCAAATGTATATTGTAGGGTTTCAAAGAGAGCAAGAATAACTTCTTGTTTTAGCACAGGCTCTTACTGGACAGCTTGGTAAATCTGGTGCGCTGCCACCCGGCCTGTGTGGATCGAACATGGCCACCGCCAGCCCAGAGTGACAGCATGCCACAAGACTAGCCAGACCACCTAGAACTGGTCTTGGAGCCACGGGATAGCTTACTGTGTGTGAAGGCTTTGATTATTAGAACTGCACTCCCTGCCATAGCTTTAAGTGTTCCCATAAAGTGTATCAGAAATAAGACTTGGGAATGACCTGGCCTGAGGGGGAGAGGGAATGTGTGTGAATGAGAAGGGGGGTGTTTGCTAAAGGTCCTCTCAGTGGTCAGAGCTGTCGCACAGTCCGGGGATAATAATAGTATGTGTAATGCTCAGCCCACTGGGCTAAAGCTGGACTTCCCACGTTTCCCTCTACTTGCTCGCTGGTGACACTAGTATCATGTTTTACCATCCTCTTCCCTCCTCTTCCTCCCTCCCCCTCCAACGCTTCCCTTGAGTATTCACAGGACTTGTAAGCAAGAAAAAAAATATACAAAAAAACAACAACACTTTCAGGCTACCCCTAGTTCAGACAGTTCCCATGGAAACTGCACATTCCTTGTTTATCTTCAATTATAAATAACTTTGGGAAGAGAGGGATCAATACGTTCCCTCAGACAAGATGAGGGGAAAAGATAGAGAAGGAGGAAGAGAGAATGAAGGAAGAAAAAAAGCGTGAGAAATTTGACATCTCTCAGTGACAGGTCCCAGCGTGTCTTTCCCATGGCCTTTTATACAGTAGCTGAGTCCTGCTGTACTACTCACTTCTCCTCTGTCTTAACACTGACCCCAACATGGCTGCCAAGGAGCCACACCAAGGCTGTAGTCTGCACTGTAAAACAGGACTCAGGAGAGAAACTGGGAGCTTGGTAGTGTACAGTATAAAGACTTAAACCCAGGCATTAAAAGGGAAAATCAAGGTCACCAGTCCTAGTCTGTGTACCACATGGTGCCCTAAGCCCTATGGGCCCTGGTCAAAAGTAGTCCACTATGTAGGGAATAGGGTGCCATTTGTGACGTAGTCCTAGTGCTTGACTTGGCTCACTGCTCTCTTTTCAAAGGATTTCCTCATGGTTTCTGTCAGAGACTCTAGGCGGCCATCTTTCAGCTGTCATCAGAAGCTATAATTGACTTTCAAGGGGAAAAAAAGTTGTCAAAACACAATTAAATGCAAAAATATGGAGAGAGTGAGAATGAGAGAATGTTGGAAAGCCATAACATAATATCACAGTCTTTCTTTGCCCTAAAATAGGAAAGAATAAACAGTGAAACCCTTACCATCAGACGAGCGATTCGGAGGGGAAATTATGTGAATCTTCATAGTGGCTAACAAAATACAAAGCAACTTGGACTTTAACAGTTCAACAACACAGATGGTTTCTTGTGGTCTGTAATACAACAACTACATAACAACTCAACCATCCATTCAGTTCTCAGGCAGGTCAATGGTTTTAGTTTCCTCAGTGCTGCTGTGTTGCAACAGATACCCTGTAAAAGTCATCTCAGTCCACCCCTCGCCCTGCGCTCCCTCCCTCCACTACAGGAAAGATGATCATCTGGCTCTATCGCTCTATTTTATTTCACAGGGATTTAATGAAGAGGAGAGGCAGGGGAACTGTTAAACAGGAGACAGGGTTGGAGAGAGGACACAGGGCTGGGGGATAGTGCTAGGACAGTAGAGGAGACAGGGTTGGAGAGAGGATACAGGGCTGGGGGATAGTGCTAGGACAGTAGAGGAGACAGTGTTGGAGAGAGGATACAGGGCTGGGGGATAGTGATAGGACAGTAGAGGAGACAGGGTGGAGAGAGATACAGGGCTGGGGGATGGTAGGATAGAGGAGACAGTGTTGGAGAGAGGATACAGGGCTGGGGGATAGTGTAGGACAGTAGAGGAGACAGGATACAGGGCTGGGGGATAGTGTAGGACAGTAGAGGAGAAAGGGTTGGAGAGAGGATACAGGGCTGGGGGATAGTGATAGGACAGTAGAGGAGACAGGGTTGGAGAGAGGATACAGGGCTGGGGGATAGTGCTAGGACAGTAGAGGAGACAGGGTTGGAGAGAGGATACAGGGCTGGGAAATAGTGCTAGGACAGTAGAAGAGACAGGGTTGGAGAGAGGATACAGGGCTGGGGGATAGTGATAGGACAGTAGAGGAGACAGGGTAGGAGAGTGGATGGTGATACTCTAGGTTAGCAGCGCTGGGTCTGGTTCTGGGCCCAGCGGTAGGTCTGGGTCTGGGCCCAGCGATAGGGCTGGGTCTGGTTCTGGGCCCAGCGGTAGGGCTGGGTCGGTAGGTCTGGGTCCAGGCCCAGCGGTAGGTCTGGGTCTGGGCCCAACGGTACGGCTGGGTCTGGTTCTGGGCCCAGTGGTAGGTCTGGGCCCAGCAATAGGGCTGGGTCTGGTTCTGGGCCCAGTGGTAGGGCTGGGCCCAGCGATAGGGCTGGGTCTGGGCCCAGCGGTAGGGCTGGGTCCGGGCCCAGTGGTAGGGCTGGGTCTGGTTCTGGTCCCAGGGGTAGGGCTGGGCCCAGCGATAGGGCTGGGTCTGGGCCCAGCGGTAAGGCTAGGTCTGGATCAGGGTCTAGGTGAACTGCAGTTCTACAGTAGGTCTGAGACATTAACCAGAGCGGTCTGTGGTGCAGTGGAGTGGTCCAGCTGTCTCTCTCTCCTTCCTCCTCTCTGTCACTGTAATCTGCTCTGATTTATAGTCTCTCTATTCCTGCCTCTGTGATGCTGGGGAGGGCCTCCCTGCCTGAGACAGCCTGGCGTCCCCCGACAACCCACAACCCCCACACACAACACACACACACACACACACACACACACACACACACACACACACACACACACACACACACACACACACACACACACACACACACACACACACAGCAGTCCAGTACTCATATACTGTGGTGCAGTAATACGCCTGCAGGAAAATAAACACACAGCACACCTATTAACTATTGCTGCACATATATACATTCTATCCTGCATATTCTTCAGATATACTACATATTCTGTCCACAATATACTGGTCATAATGTCTATTCATCCCACCCAGTTTGGGGTGCCTTAGAAATGTCCTCGTTTTTGAAAGAAAAACACATTTTTTGTCCATTAAAATAACATAAAGTTGATCAGAAATACAGTGTAGACATTGTTAATGTTGTAAATGACCATTGTAGCTGGAAACGGATGATTTTATATGAAATATCTACATAGGCATACAGAGGCCCATTATCAGCAACCATCACTCCTGTGTTCCAATGGCATGTTGTGTTAGCTAATACAAGTTTGTCATTTTAAAAGGCTAATTGATCATTAGAAAACCCTTTTGAAATGAAGCTAGCACAGCTGAAAACTGTTGTACTGATTAAAGAAGCAATTAAACTGGCCTTCTTTAGACTAGTTGAGTATCTGGAGCGTCAGCATTTGTGGGTTCGATTACAGGCTCAAAATGTCCAGAAACAAATAACTTTCTAATGAAACTCGTCAGTCTATTCTTGTTCTGAGAAATGAAGGCTATTCCATGCAAGAAATTGCAAAGAAACTGAAGATCTCATACAACGCTGTGCACTACTCCCTTCACAGAACAGTGCAAACGGTCTCTATCCAGAATAGAACGAGGAGTGGGAGGCCCCGGTGCACAACTGAGCAAGAGGACAAGTACTTTAGAGTGTCTAGTTTGAGAAACAGACCCCTCACAAGTCCTTAACTGGCAGCTTCATTAAATAGTACCCACAAAACATCAGTCTCAACGTCAACATTGAAGAGGTGACTCAGGGATGCTGGCCTTCTAGGCAGAGTTGCAAAGAAAAGGCCATATCTCAGACTGGCCAATAAAAAATGAAGATGGAGGAACTAATAATAAAAAGAGAAACTCTGCCTAGAAGGCCAGCATCCCGGAGTCACCTCTTCACTGTTGACGTTGAGACTGGACAGAGAAACTCTGCCTAGAAGGCCAGCATCCCGGAGTCGCCTCTTCACTGTTGACGTTGAGACTGGACAGAGAAACTCTGCCTAGAAGGCCAGCATCCCGGAGTCGCCTCTTCACTGTTGACGTTGAGACTGGACAGAGAAACTCTGCCTAGGAGGCCAGCATCCCGGAGTCGCCTCTTCACTGTTGACGTTGAGACTGGACAGAGAAACTCTGCCTAGGAGGCCAGCATCCCGGAGTCGCCTCTTCACTGTTGACGTTGAGACTGGACAGAGAAACTCTGCCTAAAAGGCCAGCATCCCGGAGTCGCCTCTTCACTGTTGACGTTGAGACTGGACAGAGAAACTCTGCCTAGAAGGCCAGCATCCCGGAGTCGCCTCTTCACTGTTGACGTTGAGACTGGACAGAGGAACTCTGCATAGAAGGCCAGCATCCCGGAGTCGCCTCTTCACTGTTGACGTTGAGACTGGACAGAGAAACTCTGCCTAGAAGGCCAGCATCCCGGAGTCGCCTCTTCACTGTTGACGTTGAGACTGGACAGAGAAACTCTGCCTAGAAGGCCAGCATCCCGGAGTCGCCTCTTCACTGTTGACGTTGAGACTGGACAGAGAAACTCTGCCTAGAAGGCCAGCATCCCGGAGTCGCCTCTTCACTGTTGACGTTGAGACTGGTGGGATGGTTGCTGATAATGGGCCTCTGTACGCCTATGTAGATATTCCATAAAAAAATATGCCGTTTCCAGCCACAATAGACATTTACAACATTCTGATCAATTTGATGTTATCTTAATGGACAAAATGTGTTGCTTTTCTTTCCAAACAAGGACATTTCTAAGTGACTCCAAACTTTTGAATGGTAGTGTCTGGTTCTATCCTGTGTATTCTTAAGATATATTACACATTATATCCATAATATACTGTCTATAATGTGTATTCATCCCATCATATACATATGTATACAATTGAAAACGGAAGTTTACATACAATTAAAACTTGTTTTTCAACCACTCCACAAATTTCTTGTTAACAAACTATAGTTTTGGAAAGTCGGTTAGGACATCTACTTTGTGCACGACACAAGTAATTTTTCCAACAGTTGTTTACAGACAGATTATTTCACTGTATCACAATTCCAGTGGGTCAGAAGTTTACATACACTAAGTTGACTGTGCCTTTAAACAGCTTGGAAAATTCCAGAAAATGATGTCATGGCTTTAGAAGCTTCTGATATGCTAATTGACATCATTTGAGTCAATTGGAGGTGTACCTGTGGATGTATGTCAAGGCCTACCTTCAAACTCAGTGCCTCTTTGCTTGACATCATGGGAAAATCAAAAGAAATCAGCCAAGACCTCAGAAAATAAATTGTAGACCTCCACAAGTCTGGTTCATTCTTGGGAGCAATTTCCAAATGCATGAAGGTACAACATTCATCTGTACAAACAATAGTATGCAAGTATAAACACCATGGGACCACGCAGCCGTCACACCGCTCAGGTAGGAGACGCGTTCTGTCTCCTAGAGATGAACGTACTTTGGTGCTAAAAGTGCAAATCAATCCCTGAACAACAGCAAAGGAAGATGCTGGAGGAAACAGGTACAAAGGTATCTATATCCACAGTAAAATGAGTCCTATATCAACATAATCTGAAAGGCAAGGAAGAAGCCACTGCTACAAAACCGCCATAAAAAAGCCAGACTACGGTTTGCAACTGCACATGGGGACAAAGATCGTACTTTTTTGAGAAATGTTCTCTGGTCTGATGAAACAATAATAGAACTGTTTGGTCATAATGACCATCGTTATATTTGGAGGATAAAGGGGGATGCTTGCAAGCCGAAGAACATCATCCCAACCATGAGGCATGGGGGTGGCAGCATCATGTTGTGGGGGAGCTTTCCTGCAGGAGGGACAGGTGCACTTCACAAAATAGATGTATTCATGAGGGAGGAAAATTATGTGGATATATTGAAGCAACATCTCAAGACATCAGTCAGGAAGTTAAAACATGGTTGCAAATGGGTCTTCCAAACGGACAACGACCCCAAGCATACTTCCAAAGTTGCGGCAAAATGGCTGAAGGACAACAAAGTCAAGGTATTGGAGTGGCCATCACAAAGCCCTGACCTCAATCCTCTGTCAGGAGGAATGGGCCAAATTTCACCCAATTTATTGTGGGAAGCTTGTGGAAGGCTACCCGAAACGTTTGACCCAAGTTAAACAATTTAAAGGCAATGCTACCAAAAACTAATTGAGTGTATGTAAACTTCTGACCCACTGGGAATGTGATGAAAGAAATAAAAGCTGAAATAAATCATTCTCTCTACTATTATTCTGACATTTCATATTCTTAAAATAAAGTGGTGATCCTAAGTGACCTAAGACAGGGAATTTTTACTGGGATTAAATGTCAGGAACTGTGAAAAACTGAGTTTAAATGTAGTTGGCTAAGGTGTATGTAAACTTCCCACTTCAACTGTATTCCGGATGCTGACATTGCTCATCCATTATTTTGTGTATTGTTAGGTATTACTGCACTGCTGGAGATAGAAACACAAGCATTTCTCTACACCTGCAACAACATCTGCTAAATATGTGTATGTAACCATAACCAATACAACCAATAACCACACACACAGCCCCCCCCCCACACACACATACACATCCATTTGGTCAGGGTTGTGAAATATGGGAGAGGATTCCTGCTCTCTCTTTGCTTTACTCTTCACGTTGTCACAGCAGACATGGCCCACACCATTAATTCCCTATCATCATGTGTAAAGACATAGCGATAGCATACCAGTGTAGGAAAGTCCATTCATAATACCACTGGCCCTTTCTATCTAACTCCTGTCTAATCCTATGGTGAGAATACACAGTGCAAGTCCACAAATATACCACATGACCGATGACTTGACCAAAGCACATACCAGTGCCTTCAGTGTTTCCCCTAGCATTACTTACATTGGGTGGACCAACCAGCAATATACATACACACGTACCCTCACACAGGCACGCACGCTCACACACACACACACAAATTCACACCCACCCACTACTTCACCAGAACACTGTGTGCTACCTGTGTGATTAGAGTGTGAGTGACATCAGATAGCAAGCTAGTAGGAGCTGGGGAGGGGAATAGAACATGTCGGAGGGTAGACATTGTTCTAACCCCAGGTAGCGTGTCTGGGATGTAGAATATGAGTGGATGCCTCCCAAATGACTCCCTTTTCCCATTAGAGTGCACTACTTTTGACATAGAGCTCTGGTCTAAAGTAGTGCCATATATAGGGAAAAGGGTGCCATTTGGGAGGCAGTGGAGGGGGTATCAAGCACAGAACAGTCTGCTCCTACTGGCTTTTAATTGTCTCCCGGGGGAGAGGCAGCCATTCAAATGAAATTGGCAACATCATCAAAGCAGACCTGGGGGGGTCAGGCGAAGTTCAGACCTTGGAGACACACACACGAACAGCCACAGTCGTGCACGCACACACACACACCCGCAGATGCACATACACTTACACACATAAGCATGCAGACAAAGACACACCCTCTCCCTGCCTGCTTCCCCTGGCCTCAACTACTACTACTGTTTGAGATGGGCTACATTCCATTTTCAAAGACGTTTCCCCGCCTCCTCTCCTCTCTCTGTCTTTGTTAACTCCCCTTGTGGATTTGACACCACTGGGTAGGAATAAGCAACAGCTGTACCTCGTTTCCACCATGTTCATTTCACCTATCCCGTCCTGTGTGATTTGTGAAAAGGAAGTGAACAAGGAGTAGATGGGAGGGGATACAACCTTTGGAATGAAACTCAGCCCAAGGCTTTGAAAACCGTGCTCCTATCTCCACTGTTCTGTCAGACAAGACTTGTGTGTGAAAGTGACCTCTTTTAACAGTCATTCTCAGGCAGAGGGAGGAGAGGGATGGAGGGTGAAGAGGGATGAGGGAGGAGAGGGATGAGAGAGATGGAGGGAAGACAGAGATGGCGGAGGAGAGGGATGGAGGGAGGGCAGAGGAGAGGGCTTGGAGAGCCAGAGCAGCAGCCAGAGTTCAGCCTGAGCCTCATTTTTATATCGCTCCATCTCTCTTTCTCGCTCTGTCATAAAAAGAAGGGAGCCTGATCGGTGGGAAGCTGCATAGGGGGCGTGACCTGAGGCAGGAAGAGAGCTGTGTGTGTGGGTGGGTGTGTGTCCGGACGTCCCGCGGGAGTACAGCCTGGTAAGACATTAGCGATTGCATTCCCACCCTGCGGCAATCCCCTCCTCTGTCACCCAGTTTGCCCTCCATCCCCAGCCCCTCCCCCGGCTCTCTAACCCCAGGCCAGAGGGTCCAGGCTTTTCCCAGGGCTATGCCCAGCTTCCCACAATATTTCTTCCTCTTCTGTCTCTCTCTCTTTACTTATTCACTTACTCCACCCTTCTCTCTCTCCATCTTTCTTATCTATCTCTGTCACACCCCCCACCTCAGCTTCTTGCCTTTCCCAGGGCTGGTCCTGGTCCTCCTTGGGTATCACCTCTCTTTGACCAGATCTCTTTAATGAGAGGAGAGGCCCTAGAGGACTGCCCTAGCCACATACACTGTTTGGACCCCGGGGGAACATACACTGTCTGGACCCCGGTGGAACATACACTGTCTGGACCCAGGTGGAACATACACTGTCTGGACCCAGGTGGAACATACACTGTCTGGACCCCGGTGGAACATACACTGTCTGGACTGGAACATACACTGTCTGGACCCCGGTGGAACATACACTGTCTGGACCCAGGTGGAACATACACTGTCTGGACCCAGGTGGAACATACACTGTCTGGACCCAGGTGGAACATACACTGTCTGGACCCAGGTGGAACATACACTGTCTGGACCCAGGTGGAACATACACTGTCTGGACCCAGGTGGTGGAACAGGTGGAACATACACTGTCTGGACCCAGGTGGAACATACACTGTCTGGACCCAGGTGGAACATACACTGTCTGGACCCAGGTGGAACATACACTGTCTGGACCCCAGGTGGAACATACACTGTCTGGACCCAGGTGGAACATACACTGTCTGGACCCAGGTGGAACATACACTGTCTGGACCCAGGTGGAACATACACTGTCTGGACCCAGGTGGAACATAAACTGTCTGGACCCAGATGGAACATACACTGTCTGGACCCAGGTGGAACATACACTGTCTGGACCCAGGTGGAACATACACTGTCTGGACCCAGGTGGAACATACACTGTCTGGACCCGGTGGAACATACACTGTCTGGACCCAGGTGGAACATACACTGTCTGGACCCCGGTGGAACATACACTGTCTGGACCCAGGTGGAACATACACTGTCTGGACCCAGGTGGAACATACACTGTCTGGACCCAGGTGGAACATACACTGTCTGGACCCAGGTGGAACATACACTGTCTGGACCCAGGTGGAACATACACTGTCTGGACCCAGGTGGAACATAAACTGTCTGGACCCCGGTGGAACATACACTGTCTGGACCCCGGTGGAACATACACTGTCTGGACCCAGGTGGAACATACACTGTCTGGACCCAGGTGGAACATACACTGTCTGGACCCAGGTGGAACATACACTGTCTGGAACATACACTGTCTGGACCCAGGTGGAACATACACTGTCTGGACCCAGGTGGAACATACACTGTCTGGACCCCAGTGGAACATACACTGTCTGGACCCCGGTGGAACATACACTGTCTGGACCAAGGTGGAACATACACTGTCTGGACCCAGGTGGAACATACACTGTCTGGACCCAGGTGGAACATACACTGTCTGGACCCCGGTGGAACATACACTGTCTGGACCCAGGTGGAACAGCCAGACAATAAATGTGTGTGTACACCCGTGTGTGCAATAATGTGTGAGACTGAATCACATGTATACTGTATGTGTGCACATGCATGCCTCTCTTCATGTGTGTGTAGCAGAGTGGGTGTGTTGGGGGGGTGTCTGGTGAGGAAGTAATTGTGACGTGTGCCACCCGAGGTGTCAGGAGAGATCCTGATTTTTCCAAGGCAGACGGTCTTAAGCGAGGTGTGTGTATGTGTGTTGATGTGAGGAGAGTGGAGGAGACAGTGGGACAGCTAGCCAAGCGGGCTAGACTACAAGTGTCACAAACACTTTCTCTCCTTTAACAAGGGAGTTGCGCTCATGCCAGCAGCAGCTAGACAGCAAACACACACTATTGTGTGTCTGTGGGGGGGCTGTGGAGAGACAGGAGAAGACAGACACAGAAAGGTCAGGTAGAGCCTCATGCTCTTCAAACCAGGAACACATCAGTTCTCAAACAGGGGCCCATGTGTGTATGCTGGATATTATGCAATATATTCCAATACACAATTAAACAGACCACGGGAGAGAGAAATCCACACCAAGCCTAGAGCTGAGTGACTGATTGGTGTGGGGGTGATGTGTGTGATCAATCCCCTGTAGCAGAGGCTAGCTGTGGTAGCAGAGGCTAGCTGTGGTAGCATCCCAAATGGCACACTATTCCCTACATTGTGCACTACTTTTGAACAGAGCCCTTATAGGTCAGCTCAAAAGTGGTGCACTAAATATGGAATAGGGTGCAATTTGGTACACAGCCTGTGGCATAGGGACCAGGGCTGATGTTTGGTTCCCAGGCTAGTATCTGTTTACCCTGGGCTATTTCAGGGAGCCAAATCTGTTGCCCTCTGAGCCCTATCCTATCCCCTCCCTCCTCCTCTCTTCTCACCCCTCTTTTCTCATCCTTCTCTTTCTTGCTCACCCTCCCTCCATCCCTTCCTCTCTGGAGGCCTGGGTTATGTGAACGGCCAGGGAGGAGTGAGAAAGAAGAGGATTGAGAAAGAGGAGGAGAAAGAGAGTGCCAAGTATGCTGCTGAGGGGTCCACAGTCGCCACATTCCCTATAGACTGTATAACTGTAGTGTGTGTTTGTGTGTGTATGTGCGTTTGTGTCAGAGCGGGGGCCAAGTCTCACACTTATGCTTCCTGACCTGGCAGTCATTCACAGAGACCCTACTAAGTGCTACTTCCTATACGCTCTGTCATTTCATAACAGTCTGACTACGTCCAATTCCTCCACTAAACACACAACTAGACGCCTGAGTCAGCCTGACCAAGCTACTCTGCAACCCCTCTCTTTCCCAATGTCCACTCCCACACACACAATCAGAAATACCCTCTCTTAGTCTGCTGACTGATTTCGTTTTTACTACAACACTACCCCTCTCTCTCCTTTTCCCACTCTCCCTCCCTCCCTCTCTCATCTGTTTCCCTTTCTCACTCCAGCTGTTGTCTCCATCTTTCTCTCTCTCTTACGTGTGGTCTACGTTTGGCTCCCATCCCTAACTGACCCTCTAAACAAACCCATGTTAATGTGTTGTAATCTCGACCCTAGACAGCCTCACATGAAAGGAGCATGGCTGTATCCCAAGTGGCAGGCCACAGAGCTCTGGCCCAAAGTACTGCAGTATATAGGGAATGGGGTGCCACTTGGGACGTAGCCCAGCTTTCATTGGACCTACGCACTTAGAGTAAGAAAAATCTCCATCCGCTCTTCAACAGGTCCTGGAGTATCCGTTTACTGAGCGGTGGATAGATAGCGATGAGGAGAGATCTAGTTAAGGGGTTCCATGTTGTTGTTGGTTGATCAAAGTGAACCAGGGTCTTTGTTACTAACTGTGTGATTTTCTAGAGGAGTGGTTTTAGAGACGGCATCTCTCTATGGGGCCGAGCTTAATGGGGCAGCAATCAAATTGGTTCCCTCGTTTTTTTCTGATGCTCAGATCCCTCAGAGGTTAGGAGGAGAGAGGTTAGGAGGAGAGAGGCAGACAGGGAGGCTTTAAAGGTGTATTCTGTATCTTAAATTCCTGTCAAACCTGTGGCCCCTGCAGGTTTTGACAAATGAAAAGAGAAGAGCAGAGGAGAGGAGAGAAGTTGAAGAGCAGAGGAGAGGAAAGAAGTTGAAGAGCAGAGGAGAGGAAAGGAGATGAAGAGCAGAGGTGAGGAAAGAAGTTGAAGAGCAGAGGAGAGGAAAGGAGATGAAGAGCAGAGGAGAGGAAAGAAGTTGAAGAGCAGAGGAGAGGAAAGAAGTTGAAGAGCAGAGGAGAGGAAAGAAGTTGAAGATCAGAGGAGAGGAAAGAAGTTGAAGAGCAGAGGAGAGGAGGAAAGAAGTTGAAGAGCAGAGGAGAGGAAAGAAGTTGAAGAAGTTGAAGATCAGAGGAGAGGAAAGAGTTGAAGGAAAGGAAAAGTTGAAGATCAGAGGTGAGGAAAGAAGTTGAAGATCAGAGGAGAGGAAAGAAGTTGAAGATCAGAGGAGAGGAAAGAAGTTGAAGAGCAGAGGAGAGGAAAGAAGTTGAAGAGCAGAGGAGAGGAAAGAAGTTGAAGAGCAGAGGAGAGGAGAGAAGTTGAAGAGCAGAGGAGAGGAGAGAAGTTGAAGAGCAGAGGAGAGGAAAGAAGTTGAAGAGCAGAGGAGAGGAAAGAAGATGAAGAGCAGAGGAGAGGAGAGAAGTTGAAGAGCAGAGGAGAGGAGAGAAGTTGAAGATCAGAGGAGAGGAAAGAAGTTTGAAGAGCAGAGGAGAGGGAAGGAGATGAAGATCAGAGGAGAGGAAAGAAGTTGAAGAGCAGAGGTGAGGAAAGAAGTTGAAGAGCAGAGGAGAGGAAAGAA
Organism: Oncorhynchus tshawytscha; assembly: GCF_018296145.1. Lineage (NCBI taxonomy): Eukaryota > Metazoa > Chordata > Actinopteri > Salmoniformes > Salmonidae > Oncorhynchus > Oncorhynchus tshawytscha. Next base: position 31,786,700 of record NC_056442.1, read on the forward strand.
GTTGAAGAGCAGAGGAGAGGAAAGAAGTTGAAAGAGCAGAGGAGAGGAAAGAAGTTGAAGATCAGAGGAGAGGAAAAGTTGAAGTCAGAGGAGAGGAAAGAAGTTGAAGAGCAGAGGAGAGAAGTTGAAGAAAGAAGTTGAAGAGCAGAGGAGAGGAAAGAAGTTGAAGAGCAGAGGAGAGGAGAGAAGTTGAAGAGCAGAGGAGAGGAAAGAAGTTGAAGAGCAGAGGAGAGGAAAGAAGTTGAAGAGCAGAGGAGAGGAGAGAAGTTGAAGAGCAGAGGAGAGGAGAGAAGTTGAAGAGCAGAGGAGAGGAGAGAAGTTGAAGAGCAGAGGAGAGGAGAGAAGTTGAAGAGCAGAGGAGAGGAGAGAAGTTGAAGATCAGAGGAGAGGAAAGGAGTTGAAGAGCAGAGGAGAGGAAAGAAGTTGAAGAGCAGAGGAGAGGAGAGAAGTTGAAGAGCAGAGGAGAGGAAAGGAGTTGAAGAGCAGAGGAGAGGAGAGAAGTTGAAGAGCAGAGGAGAGGAAAGGGAAGGAGATGAGACCAGTCCTTGCAGAGTTAACTTATGTCCAATGTCCCTTACTAGGTAAGTGTACTATAAAGAACACACAGAAGAGACATTAACAAACCTGTTTACACCACTGGGAAGCTCTCCCAGAGACATGAAACAGTTACAGAATGACAGGACAACACACACAGAAAGACACACACTGAAGAGGCAGACAGACTTCCTTCTGTCTTCAAAGACAGCAGTGTAACTGGAAGAGTTAGCTTGCCAGATGTTTCATCAATGTCAGCGACTTATGACAGCCCCCCTAAAACAACTTCTACACTTGACTAAAACACGTCCTATGCTAGGAGTTACACACACATACATTTAAGGTCAACTGAGAGCATGCATGCACAGACACACACATGCTATTATGACCTGGGGATTTGTCCTGGTATTTCCCTAATCATGAGAAGTGCTTTTAAAAGGTGAGCCCCCTAACTCTGGAGGAAAATGGTATCAGCCAGACAACCAGCTGGCCCCTGGCCTCCAGACTGCTGAAATCCTGATTCCACAGCTGATTGGCCACTCCAGTCCAGTCTAATACCGTCATAATAAGACTAGCATGTCAAGCTAATCTTCTCTCTTTGTTAGACACTTGTTGCTGGTATGTACAGGTTGGGTTATTGTCAGAGGTTAAACCTAAAGGCTCCAGTTTCAGACAAGCAGACAAGTTAATTAAAGTTGGGGAGGGGGACAGCGGAGGGGATCGAAGGCAAAGGTAGCACCACTGCTTGGCTGTTTAATGGTACTCTTTGGATGGGTTCAAACTACCTTCTTCAGATACACCTTGTCTCATAAATAGTAGTGTCAAGTTGTTTTGTGTCATTTCTTTTACAAGGGCTGAGTGTTACCATACAGTCCAAAGAGGGATTGTTTTTAGAGAAAGGAATGAACGAAGAAACAGATAGAGGAGAAGAGGAGGAATCCCTCCGGGTTGGGTGTGAAAGGTGAAGTCTGGGGAACGAGGGAGGAAAGAGAGGAGAAAAAAGTGTGCCCTCTATCTCACTCTCTGGCTGCTTCACAAATTGTACCCTATTCCTTACATAGGGCTCTGGTTAAAAGTAGTACACTATATAGGGAATAGGGAAGCATTTGGAACGCATATGTGTCCCTGGGCCTTTGTAATGTTTTGCACAGACCAGCGTTCCAAGGTCATTGGATAGCGCCTCGTCCAGCTGTTTTCATATTCAGTTTCTGCCTCTCTTTTTATCTGTCACACTCCGCCAGATTATCACCGCGGGCAACAGATTAACCCACCCAAAAAGACCAAAAATAATAGTAATGTCCAAGCTGCCAAGCTTTTAATCCTGCTGCTGAGGGAAGACAAACACGAACACACACTCCCGATGACACACACACACACACTCCCGCTGACACACACACACACACTCCCGCTGACACACACACACACACACACTCCCGCTGACACACACACACACGCACTCTTGCTGACACACACCCCCGCTGACTGACACACACACACACACACACAGACACAAGACACACACTCCCGCTGACACACACACACACGCACTCCCGCTCACACACACACTCCCGCTCACACTTCTCTTTCAATCACACAAACACTCACACACTCTCCCGCTCACACACACACGTACTCCCGCTCACACACACGCATTCCCGCTCACACACACTCTCCCGCTCACACACACACTCTCCCGCTCACACACACACTCTCCGCTCACTCACACACTCTCCCGCTCACTCACTCACACACACACTCCCGCTCTCACACACACACACACCCGCTCTCACACACACTCCAACCCACTCTCACACACACTCCCGCTCTCCCACACACTCCTGCTCTCCCTCTCTCACACACACTCCCTCTCTCTCAGACACACACTCCCTCTCTCTCAGACACACACTCCCCTCTCTCTCTCACACACACACACACTCCCGCCCTCACACACCCGCTATCACACACACACACTCCCGCTCTCACACCCGCTCTGACTCACACACTCCCGCTCTCACACACACTCCCGCTCTCTCGCACACTCCCGCTCTCTCACACACACACACTCTCTCTCACACACACACACACACACACACACACACACACACACACACACACACACACACACACACACACACACACACACACACACACACACACACACACACACACACACACACACACACACACACACACACACACACACTTCTCTTTCAATCAAACAAACAGTCACACACACAGACAAAGATATGGAACATACACACACAAACACACACTCCACACACACTTCTGCTCTCACTCACACTCTGCCATACACACACTTCTTTCAATCACACAAACAGTCACACACACAAAGATATGTACAACAAACATTCACACACACTCCGCACCTGTCTCTCTCTACGACACCCGTCTCTCTCTCCCTACACTACCTGCAGTGATAGTCTAACCTGTACTGTAGTCCTATCACCATGTGATAACATCAGGGTTGGCTGGGATTACTATCCATCTCTAGGGTGTCACAGCCCAGCTCCAAGGCCTAGGGCCCAGAGAGAACCAGGGGAGGGGGCTAAGCCCTGATCTCCCCCAGCCCAGGAGGCCCCGAGGTGGGACAGGCAGGATCAGGTTACTGGTCACTCTGGAGGGTTAGCAGTTAGCCCCTAGCGTTAACCCCCTAGACCTGGCTTATAACAGTGGGGTTTAATGAGGAACCATGTTAGCCGAGTGGGAGGCCGTAGCAGGAGGCCATTACAGGCTGGACTTCGGTCTGGTGGCACAGCAGCCACAACCTCGGTGCTTACCCTCTACTGGCTAGCCTGGTGTGTAGATCTGAGAGGTTTGAAAAGGTGTGAGCAATAGGTGTTAGCAGATCAGTAATGTGCTTTTAATTATACAGGGGTGACCTCCAAGCTACCCCTTCACCCGCCTAACACCCCCACTTATATCTGCCCATCTTTCCATCAATGCAAATGAGTCAACTAGGCTAGCTAGCCTCCCTCCACATGTAAAAACCAGATATGTCCTCGTTTCCATGGTTTCACCAACTCTTCCTGCTACAGACACCACATCCAACCTCTCTAAGCATTCTCCTCCTCCACCTCCTCTCCTCTCACCCCCCTTTTAAAGGATACATATGGTATGTGAAAACACTACTCACAGGTGCGTGCACACACACACACACACACACACACACACACACACACACACACACACACACACACACACACACACGGTACATGATGAGAGAGATACCATCACATACACACATACATATAATGATGAGAGAGACGTATGTCAAGAGAGGTCACAACATAAAGAACACGGTTCAGTCACACACACACTGACCGGCGGCTGACCCTGGCAGGCCAGCAGCTGTTGGCTGTTTGAAGTTTCACTCAGAAAGAGATCGCCTTTCATTTACAGACTACAGCCCCTTCAGCCAATATTATTAAAAGGAGGGAGAGCGAGAGAGAGTGTGCAGCTAAATGACCCCCTCCTGTCCTGTCCTCCACTGCCAAAGCAAAGGATTCACCCTGCTATATCTGGGAGTCCTCATATCATCACCCACAGCTGCTGATCACCCACTCAAACATGATCACACTCAAACCCACAAGTGAAACAATCATTCAAAGTACTTGACAGAGAGGAGAGAAAAACACATCAGTAATATTGAGACCAGAGAAAATGAAGAGAGTTATACTGTCACAGTAGAATTTAGATGGTCACTCTATAAACACACACACAATGTACAAACATGTGTGACAGACAGAACGGGTGCATCTTGACTTCTACCCCCCTCCCCCCTCTGTCCTTTAGAGTGGTAGAGCTCTTAGTGCCACAGCCTGCAGTGTGTGTCCAGTGAAGAGTGATAATAACAGAGAGAGACTGCCCTGGGCTAGAAGGCAGCTTTCCTAGCACACCACACACACTCTACTCACACACACACACTCTACTCACACACACTCTACTCACACAAACTGTACTCACACACTCTACTCTACTCACACACTCTACTCTACTCACACACTCTACTCACACACACTCTACTCACACAAACTGTACTCACACAAACTGTACTCACACACACTCTACTCACACTCACTCTACACACACTCTACTCACACACACACACACACACACACACGCACACGCACACACTTCTCTTTCAATCAAACAAACAGTCACACACACAGACAAAGATATGGAACATACACACACTCCACACACACTTCTGCTCTCCCACACACACACACACACACACTTCTCTTTCAATCACACAAACAGTCACACACACAAAGATATGTACAACAAACATTCACACACACACTCCGCACCTGTCTCTCTCTACGACACCCGTCTCTCTCTCCCTACACTACCTGCAGTGATAGTCTAACCGGTACTGTAGTCCTATCACCATGTGATAACATCAGGGTTGGCTGGGATTACTATCCATCTCTAGGGTGTCACAGCCCAGCTCCAAGACCTAGGGCCCAGAGAGAACCAGGGGAGGGGGCTAAGCCCTGATCTCCCCCAGCCCAGGAGGCCCCGAGGTGGGACAGGCAGGATCAGGTTACTGGTCACTCTGGAGGGTTAGCAGTTAGCCCCTAGCGTTAACCCCCTAGTCCTGGCTTATAACAGTGGGGTTAATGATGAACCATGTTAGCCTAGTGGGAGGCCGTAGCAGGAGGCCCTTACAAACTCTACTCTACTCACACACTCACTCACACACACTCTACTCACTCACACACAGTCTACTCTACTCACACACACACACACACACACACACACACACACACACACACACACACACACACACACACACACACACATTCACACACACTCCATTCACACACACTCTACTCACACGCACTCTACTCACACGCACTCTACTCACACACACACACTCTATTCACACGCACTCTACTCACACGCACTCTACTCTACTCACACGCACTCTACTCTACTCACACACACTCTACTCTACTCACGCACTCTACTCACACGCACTCTACTCTACTCACACGCACTCTACTCTACTCACACACACTCTACTCTCACTCACTCTACTCTCACTCACTCTACTCACACGCACTCTACTCACACGCACTCTACTCACACGCACTCTACTCACACGCACTCTACTCACACGCACTCTACTCTACTCACACGCACTCTACTCTACTCACACGCACTCTACTCTACTCACACGCACTCTACTCTACTCACACGCACTCTACTCTACTCACACGCACTCTACTCACACACACTCTACTCACACACACTCTACTCACTCTCACTCACTCTACTCACTCTCACTCACTCACTCTACTCACACGCACTCTACTCACACGCACTCTACTCACACGCACTCTACTCACACGCACTCTACTCACACGCACTCTACTCTACTCACACGCACTCTACTCTACTCACACGCACTCTACTCACTCACACGCACTCTACTCACACACACTCTACTCTACTCACACACACTCTACTCTACTCTCACTCACTCTACTCTACTCTCACTCACTCTACTCTACTCTCACTCACTCTACTCACACGCACTCTACTCACACGCACTCTACTCACACACACACACACTCTATTCACACGCACTCTACTCACACGCACTCTACTCTACTCACACGCACTCTACTCTACTCACACGCACTCTACTCTACTCACACGCACTCTACTCTACTCACACGCACTCTACTCTCACACACACTCTACTCTACTCACACACACTCTACTCACACACACTCTACTCTACTCTCACTCACTCTACTCACATGCACTCTACTCACACACACACTCACACACTCTATTCACACGCACTCTACTCACACGCACTCTACTCACACGCACTCTACTCACACGCACTCACTCTACTCACACGCACTCTACTCACACGCACTCTACTCTACTCACACGCACTCTACTCTACTCACACGCACTCTACTCTACTCACACGCACTCTACTCTACTCACACACACTCTACTCTACTCACACACACTCTACTCTACTCACTCTACTCACACGCACTCTACTCTACTCACACACACTCTACTCTACTCACACACACACTCTACTCTATTCACTCACACACACTCTACTCTATTCACTCACACACACTCTACTCTATTCACTCACACACACTCTACTCTATTCACTCACACGCACTCTACTCTACTCACACGCACTCTACATACACGCACTCTACTCTACTCACACGCACTCTACTCTACTCACACGCACTCTATTCACTCACACACACTCTACTCTATTCACTCACACACACTCTACTCTATTCACTCACACACACTCTACTCTATTCACTCACACGCACTCTACTCTACTCACACACACTCTACATACACGCACTCTACTCTACTCACACGCACTCTACTCTACTCACACGCACTCTACTCTACTCACACGCACTCTACTCTACTCACACGCACTCTACTCTACTCACACACACTCTACTCTACTCACACACACTCTACTCTACTCACACACACTCTACTCTACTCACTCTACTCACACGCACTCTACTCTACTCACACACACTCTACTCTACTCACACACACTCTACTCTATTCACTCACACACACTCTACTCTATTCACTCACACGCACTCTACTCTACTCACACGCACTCTACATACACGCACTCTACTCTACTCACACGCACTCTACTCTACTCACACGCACTCTATTCACTCACACACACTCTACTCTATTCACTCACACACACACTACTCTATTCACTCACACACTCTACTCACACACACACACACACTCTACTCACACACACACACATTCTACTCACTCACTCACACACACACTAGCTAACCAACAGGCCTGACATGTCCGCTGTAATTACCTCCATCTCTAAGCCTCCAGCACACCCAGCTAACGAACAGTTTTCTACACAACAGCAGGCCCAGCTCCATCTCACTGTAAGGTGTAGTCACACGTTGTGTGTGTTGACGTTTCCAGTGACCCGGGACCAGTGGTTCTGTCAGGATTTTTCTAAAAGGTTCAAGTAGAGTAGAGAGGTCAGGGGGTCAAGGCGGTTGAGGTGGGCTGAGCTGGGGAGTGTCGTAAGGGGCATGTGTGTGTTTTGTGCCAACTTGTACAGTGTACAGCTTGCTTGCATGTGCACACACACAGACTGGGAGTGGGCCTGCTAGCGTGTGAGAGTCTGCTCATTTAGCCTGGTTTCCTCCTCTCAACACCCCCATAAAGATGACAAGGTCCTGGGATCAAAGTCTTACTGTCGTCGTCCCCGCTCTCTGGGAGTAGAGCCAGAGACTGACCCTGGTCCAGACCTGCGACTTTAAACGTCCACTACATCCTCTCTAACTCCTGACGTTACTCCTGATCAAAGGTGACACTACAGCAGTGGTTTTCACAATCACAGACCCCCTGTGTCCAATGTTTTGTCGACACAATTCAGCTTTTCAGGAATATAAGAGACACAGAGCTTCAATCCTTTATATCCTTGCACCGGTGTGCTCCTGTTTCTACAAGAAATACTCTGCAGTCCAGCCGCAGGGTCAGGAAAAACTCCTGACCCTATTATAATAAAAAAATGTAATGATGTTTTCTTGAAAAGAGAATTATAGCCACCTCAGCTAAGACGGACAGGGTTCATATTAGATGGCCAGAGGGTACACGGGATGCCTGGGATAGTTCAGCAACTCTATGGGGAGGAGAGACAACACTGACCCTTTGTAGTGCTACATAGAGCTAATGGAGAAGACATGCTACCTGAGGGTGATACTGCTGCTGGAGACATTAACACAGCTCACACTGCCAAGACATAGTGTGTGTGTGTGTGTGTGTGTGTGTGTATGTGTGTGTGTATGTGTGTGTGTGTGTATGTGTGTGTCTTTTTACAGCCCTTGTCTTAGAAGTAGTAATGTATCCCATAAGAGATGAGAGGGTGTGATCGTTCGACATACCTGACCATGAACTTTTGAATCCACTGCTGGAAAAGAGAGGAAGAGGAGAGGAGATGAGAAAAGAAGATAGGATCCCAACAAGGGTAGTTCTTGTGCTCAACTCATATGTAACAATGATGAATATAAAGTCCCAGATCGTGTCCAAAACAAGTCCTCAGAAACAGCAATGAAGAACCACCCAATAGTGACATCCCAGAGCAATGACATCACCCAGGAACGACACAATTGAGTTGTGAAATTAAATTAGCAGCGAGAGAGTAAATAAATGGGATATGTTTCGCATTGCGTCAGACAACAACATTGACGAATACGCTGATTCGGTGAGTGAGTTCATTAGAACGTGCGTTGAAGATGTCGTTCCCATAGCAACGATTAAAACATTCCAAACCAGAAACCGTGGATTGATGGCAGCATTCGCGTGAAACTGAAAGCCCGAACCACTGCTTTTAATCAGGGCAAGGTGACCGGAAACATGACCGAATACAAACAGTGTAACTATTCCCTCCGCAAGGCAATCAAACAAGCTAAGTGTCAGTATAGAGACAAAGTAGAATCTCAATTCAACGGCTCAGACACAAGAGGTATGTGGCAGGGTCTACAGTCAATCACGGATTACAAAAAGAAAACCAGCCCAGTCACGGACCAGGATGTCTTGCTCCCAGGCAGACTACAGTGCCTTGCGAAAGTATTCGGCCCCCTTGAACTGTATTTTTGTGTGAAGAATCAACAACACAACAGTATCTCGGACCTGCCTGGTGTGTTCCTTGTTCTTCATGATGCTCTCTGCGCTTTTAACGGACCTCTGAGACTATCACAGTGCAGGTGCATTTATACGGAGACTTGATTACACACAGGTGGATTGTATTTATCATCATTAGTCATTTAGGTCAACATTGGATCATTCAGAGATCCTCACTGAACTTCTGGAGAGAGTTTGCTGCACTGAAAGTAAAGGGGCTGAATAATTTTGCACGCCCAATTTTTCAGTTTTTGATTTGTTAAAAAAGTTTGAAATATCCAATAAATGTCGTTCCACTTCATGATTGTGTCCCACTTGTTGTTGATTCTTCACACAAAAATACAGTTTTATATCTTTATGTTTGAAGCCTGAAATGTGGCAAAAGGTCGCAAAGTTCAAGGGGGCCGAATACTTTCGCAAGGTACTGTAAATAACTTTTTTGCCCGCTTTGAGGACAATACAGTGCCACTGACACGGCCCGCAACTGAAACATACGGACTCTCCTTCACTGCAGCCGACGTGAGGAAAACATTTAAACGGGTCAACCCTCGCAAGGCTGCAGGCCCAGACGGCATCCCCAGCCGCGCCCTCAGAGCATGCGCAGACCAGCTGGCAGGTGTGTTTACGGACATATTCAATCAATCCCTATCCCAGTCTGTTGTTCCCACATGCTTCAAGAGGGCCACCATTGTTCCTGTTCCCAAGAAAGCTAAGGTAACTGAGCTAAACGACTACCGCCCCGTAGCGCTCACTTCCGTCATCATGAAGTGCTTTGAGAGACTAGTCAAGGACCATATCACCTCCACCCTACCTGACACCCTAGACCCACTCCAATTTGCTTACCGCCCAAATAGGTCCACAGACGATGCAATCTCAACCACACTGCACACTGCCCTAACCCATCTGGACAAGAGGAATATCTATGTGAGAATGCTGTTCATCGACTACAGCTCGGCATTTAACACCATAGTGCCCTCCAAGCTCGTCATCAATCTCGAGACCCTGGGTCTCGACCCCGCCCTGTGCAACTGGGTACTGGACTTCCTGACGGGCCGCCCCCAGGTGGTGAGGGTAGGCAACAACATTTCCACCCTGCTGATCCTCAACACTGGGGCCCCACAAGGGTGCGTTCTGAGCCCTCTCCTGTACTCCCTGTTCACCCACGACTGCCTGGCCACGCACGCCTCCAACTCAATCATCAAGTTTGCGGACGACACAACAGTGGTGGGCTTGATTACCAACAACGACGAGACAGCCTACAGGGAGGAGGTGAGGGCCCTCGGAGTGTGGTGTCAGGAAAATAACCTCACACTCAACGTCAACAAAACTAAGGAGATGATTGTGGACTTCAGGAAACAGCAGAGGGAACACCCCCCTATCCACATTGATGGAACAGTAGTGGAGAGGGTAGTAAGTTTTAAGTTCCTCGGCGTACACATCACAGACAAACTGAATTGGTCCACCCACACAGACAGCATCGTGAAGAAGGCACAGCAGCGCCTCTTCAACCTCAGGAGGCTGAAGAAATTCGGCTTGTCACCAAAAGCACTCACAAACTTCTACAGATGCACTATCGAGAGCATCCTGTCGGGCTGTATCACCGCCTGGTACGGCAACTGCTCCGCCCACAACCGTAAGGCTCTCCATAGGGTAGTGAGGTCTGCACAACGCATCACCGGGGGCAAACTACCTGCCCTCCAGGACACCTACACCACCCGATGTCACAGGAAGGCCATAAAGATCATCAAGGACAACAACCACCGAGCCACTGCCTGTTCACCCCGCTATCATCCAGAAGGCGAGGTCAGTACAGGTGCATCAAAGCTGGGACCGAGAGACTGAAAAACAGCTTCTATCTCAAGGCCATCAGACTGTTAAACAGCCACCACTAACATTGAGTGGGTGCTGCCAACACACTGACTCAACTCCAGCCACTTTAATAATGGGAATTGATGTAAAATATATCACTAGCCACTTTAAACAATGCTACCTTATATAATGTTACTTACCCTACATTATTTATCTCATATGTATACGTATATACTGTACTCTATATCATCTACTGCATCTTTATGTAATACATGTATCACTAGCCACTTTAACTATGCCACTTTGTTTACATACTCATCTCATATGTATATACTGCACTCAATACCATCTACTGCATCTTGCCTATGCCGCTCTGTACCATCACTCACTCATATATCTTTATGTACATATTCTTTATCCCTTTACACTTGTGTGTATAAGGTAGTAGTTTTGGAATTGTTAGCTAGATTACTTGCTGGTTATTACTGCATTGTCGGAACTAGAAGCACAAGCATTTCGCTACACTCGCATTAACATCTGCTAACCATGTGTATGTGACAAATAAAATTTGATTTGATTTGATTTCAATTGAGTTTGTCACGGATGTCCGGATTAGTGTGATGGGGTGTGTGTGAGGAAGACTTTCCCTTCCAGCCCGTGGCCTTAAATTATATATATTTTTTAAACACACACAGACACACACACTCTTCCCCACACACACTCTTGCAGAGTCATAGCGAGGTAGCTGACAGGCTGCAGACAGGTGACACCTACCTCCTCCCTTAGTGGTTGATCTCCCAGCGCCTCGAACCTCCACACTCTGCCACAGTGTGAGAGGACCATGTTATGGACCTAAGTGCCTAGGTGTTACCTCAGCACCTGAGGACAAGCACCACCACTCTGGGGAAACTGGAAGTGCTTCTGACACAAAATGGACTCCAAGCACCGTGGATGACACACTACATTGGCTGCAGGGAAAATGGACAGCTATTTCTACTGTTCTGTACAGAGGACAGCAGTAAAATAGAACTTTAGATTAGTTTAATAAGAGGAAAAGTCAATAAATATGGTTGCTTCAACATGTGATCTGTGTGGCTCAGTTGGTAGAGAATAGCGCTTGCAACGCCAAGGGTCGTGGGTTTGATTCCCATTGGGGACACCCACGCAAAAAATGTATGCACGCATGACTGTAAAAAGCTTGGATAAAAGCAGCTGTTAAACGTCATTATGACATCATCAACATAGATGGTTGATCATGATACCCAGCTGAAAATACTGGTCCGTACCACTAATGGTTCCCACCACTCTACTACATTCTACACACACTCCTCTGAAGTAAATACGTGGGTGAGGCTATTTGGCTATTAGCAGAATAGCACTGATATAGATTAAGAAAGTCAAAGATACAAACACACTGATCTACCTACATCCTGTCTCTCTCTCTTCATAATCAAGTCAATGTTGTTTCTACCTTTTAGAATCTACTCATTTATCTCCAACACGTTGTGTTGCTATGTAAACCCCAGAACCATAGGGTCAATGGAGCTAATAACCAGCTCAACCTAACGCCAGATGCTGCTGCTGGAAATGTGAAACATCTAATCATGTGAGTGAGAGTGAGAGTGAGAGTGAGAGAGAGAGAGAGAGAGAGAGAGAGAGAGAGAGAGAGAGAGAGCGGTGGGGGAGAATGAGGAAGAGGTGGTAGAGGGGGAGAGGAAGAATGTTGAGACCATTCCCTAAAACTGCCCAGATTCAGTGTGTGTGTGTTTGTGAGGTATCAGGTGAGAATCACTGGTGCATTACACTGGACCGTACAGACATGAGGAACACGGTGTCCTTCCTACAGTCGCCCTGCGCTGCTCACTGTTCGCTAACACAACAAGGCATGCTGGGAGCAGGGCCCGGGGTTCACACAGTGTGTGTGTGTTTTGGGGGGAAGACCTGGCCCCTGATGCCACATAGGGAAGGAGAGGATTAAGGGATGGGTTGAGGTGCGTAAAGGAGAGGAACGAGAGGCCACAGGGAAGGATATGTAATTAACCCAATCAGCTAGATGAGGGGGAAGACGGGAAGAGGAGAGTCTCTCTCATTCAGCTCAATACACTTCACAGAGCCTTATCACCAGCCTGGTCTGGGCCTGAGTGCCTCTCCAGTTACATACGTTAGGGACCCACTGCTTTTAAGCTGACCTGCCGTGATACAATGCTCTTCAGTTCAATGCCAGTCTGGGGGTGAACACACCCCTCCAAGACACCAGACTGGGGGTGAACACACCCCTCCAAGACACCAGACTGGGGGTGAACACACCCCTCCAAGACACCAGACTGGGGGTGAACACACCCCTCCAAGACACCAGACTGGGGGTGAACACACCCCTCCAAGACACCAGACTGGGGGTGAACACACCCCTCCAAGACACCAGACTGGGGGTGAACACACCCCTCCAAGACACCAGACTGGGGGTGAACACACCCCTCCAAGACACCAGACTGGGGGTGAACACACCCCTCCAAGACACCAGACTGGGGGTGAAACACCCCTCCAAGACACCAGACTGGGGGTGAACACACCCCTCCAAGACACCAGACTGGGGGTGAACACACCCCTCCAAGACACCAGACTGGGGGTGATCACACCCCTCCAAGACACCAGACTGGGGGTGAACACACCCCTCCAAGACACCAGACTGGGGGTGAACACACCCCTCCAAGACACCAGACTGGGGGTGAACACACCCCTCCAAGACACCAGACTGGGGGTGAACACACCCCTCCAAGACACCAGACTGGGGGTGAACACACCCCTCCAAGACACCAGACTGGGGGTGAACACACCCCTCCAAGACACCAGACTGGGGGTGAACACACCCCTCCAAGACGCCGGACTGGGGGTGAACACACCCCTCCAAGATGCCGGACTGGGGGTGAACACACCCCTCCAAGATGCCGGACTGAGGGTGAACACACCCCTCCAAGATGCCGGACTGGGGGTGAACACACCCCTCCAAGACACCGGACTGGGGGTGAACACACCCCTCCAAGACGCCGGACTGGGGGTGAACACACCCCTCCAAGATGCCGGACTGGGGGTGAACACACCCCTCCAAGATGCCGGACTGAGGGGTGAACACACCCCTCCAAGATGCCGGACTGGGGTGAACACACCCCTCCAAGATGCCGGACTGGGGTGAACACACCCCTCCAAGATGCCGGACTGGGGGTGAACACACCCCTCCAAGATGCCGGACTGAGGGTGAACACACCCCTCCAAGATGCCGGACTGAGGGTGAACACACCCCTCCAAGATGCCGGACTGGGGGTGAACACACCCCTCCAAGATGCCGGACTGAGGGTGAACACACCCCTCCAAGATGCCGGACTGGGGTGAACACACCCCTCCAAGATGCCGGACTGGGGGTGAACACACCCCTCCAAGATGCCGGACTGAGGGTGAACACACCCCTCCAAGATGCCGGACTGAGGTGAACACACCCCTCCAAGATGCCGGACAGCTCTATCTTTACAGCTGTTTCTCTACAGCTATCTCTCACTCTCTCTCCCCAGCTCTCCCTCTCTACAGCTCTCCCCAGCTCTCTGCCCAGCGCTCCATCTCTCTCCATCTCTCTCTCTACAGCTCTCCCTCGCTCTACAGCTCTCCCTCGCTCTACAGCTCTCCCTCTCTCCACAGCTCTCCCTCTCTCCACAGCTCTCCCTCGCTCTACAGCTCTCCCTCGCTCTACAGCTCTCCCTCTCTCTACAGCTCGCTCTCTCTCTACAGCTCTCCCTCTCTCTACAGCTCTCTCTCTCTCTACAGCTCTCTCTCTCTCTACAGCTCTCTCTCTCTCTACAGCTCTCCCTCTCTCTACAGCTCTCTCTCTCTCTACAGCTCTCCCTCTCTCTACAGCTCTCTCTCTCTCTACAGCTCTCTCTCTCTCTACAGCAGCTCTCCCTCTCTCTACAGCTCTCTCTCTCTCTACAGCTCTCTCTCTCTCTCTACAGCTCTCCTCTCGGTCTCTCTCTCTCTCTCTCTCTACAGCTCTCCTCTCTCTCTACAGCTCTCTCTCTCTCTACAGCTCTCCTCTCTCTCCACAGCTCTCCCTCTCTCTCGCTGTACAGCTCTCCCTCTCTCTACAGCTCTCCCTCTCTCGCTCTACAGCTCTTCCTCTCTCTACAGCTCTCCCTCTCCCTCTCTCTCTACAGCTTTCCCTCTCTCGCTCTCTCTCTCTCTCTACAGCTCTCCCTCTCGCTACAGCTCTCCCTCTCACTACAGCTCCCCCTCTCTCCCTCTCTACAGCTCTACCTCTCTCTACAGCTCTCCCTCTCTCTCTACAGCTCTCCCCTCTCTCTCTACAGTTCTCCCTCTCTCTACAGTTCTCCCTCTCTCTCTCTATAGCTCTCCCTCTCTCTACAGCTCTCCCTCTCTCTCTACAGCTCTACTATGGTTTGAATGCCGAGCTGTACATGAACAGCATTCTCACATAGGTATTCCTCTTGTCCAGATGGGTTAGAGATTGCAGTGTGCAGCTCTCTCTACAGCTCCCCCCTCTATAGCTCTCCCTCTCTCTACAGCTCCCCCTCTCTCTCTACAGCTCTCCCTCTCTCTCTCTCTCTACAAGTCTCCCCCTCTCTCTCTACAGCTCTCCCTATCTCTACAGCTCTCCCTCTCTCTACAGATCTCCCTACCTCTCTCTCTCCCCCTGCCTAACACACTGATTGCTTTCCTTCCTAATCAGTGGCTGATGAACTGTCTTAAAGCTGGCAGGAGAGTCAATTGGATCTGATGTGTTCTATGCGGTGGCTGCTTATTGGATGAAGTCTGCTGGTTGGGGATGCTCTGCATGTGATAGTAATAAACAGTAGTGAAAGAGAGAACCACTTAGCTGTATTAGTGGTAACTCAGCAGGTAAAAGAGCATTGACTTGGGCCTTGAGGTGGGTGTGGCATGGGACTGGAAGGGTGTCACCACAGTGTGTGTGTGTGTGTGTGTGTGCATTTGAGAGTGTGTGTAAATCTATGCATGCATATGAGTCATAGTGGGTCACTGTGTGTGTGGGTGTGTATATGACACTGGGTCACTGCGGGTGTGTGTGTGTGGGATGTGTGACTGGGTAGGTGGGGGGCAGGGATGCCACATGACCTCATCTGAGGAGCAGTTTGGACAGCTTGGTCTGATCTCTAACACACAAACATCTGTCTATCCCCTCAACCCCCACATGGAGAATGAAAGGAGGGTGCAACAAGAGAGAGATAGAGAGACAGAGAAAGAGAGCAATGGAGAGAGGATGAGAGAGAAAGAGCGGTTGGTTTTGGGGGATGAGGGGGAGGGAGAACAGGGAGGAAAGGGGAGGTTTGCCGTCAGAGTGGAGCCAGGGCCTATAGTTCCTCAGGGGGGGACAGAGCCATTGTGTGGCTACAAGCTCCCCCATTCAACCTGCCCTGAGTGTCGCTAAACTCTGCTAATGAGCGTTACCCACCTCTAGCCCCACACACACACACGGCTTCACAGGACCCAATTCACACTGACAGAGCGAGTGCACTGGGGTTGGGGGGTTCGTCAGTCCGTCAAGGGCATGGTCGTCAGGGGGTAGCCCTTAGGTCCTCTCAGCCAGTCACATGAGCCGTGGCTGTGCCAGCAATGAAGAAGAGGGGGAAGGGAGGAGGAGCGGGAAGAGAGGGAGGAGAAGAGAGGGTAGGGAGAAGAAGAGAGGGAAGGGAGGAGAGGGAAGGAGGAGAAGAGAGAGTAGGGAGGAGAGGAGAGGGAGGAGAAGAGAGGGTATGGAGAAGAAGAGAGGGAAGGGAGGAGAGGAGAGGGAAGGGAGGAGAGGGAAGGGAGGGAGGAGAAGAGAGGGAGGAGAAGAGAGGGAAGGGAGGAGAGGAGAGGGAAGGAGGAGAAGAGAGGGAAGGGAGAAGAGAGAGGGGAAGGGAGGAGAGGGAAGGGAGGGAGGAGAAGAGAGGGAGGAGAGAAGAGAGGGAGGAAGAAGAGAAGGGGTAGGGAGAAGGGAGGGAGGGAAGGAGGAGAACAGAGGGTAGGGAGAAGAGGAGAGGGAGGAGAAGAGAGGGAAGGAGGGAGGAGAGGAGAGGGAGGAGAAGAGAGGGTAGGGAGAAGAAGAGAGGGAAGGGAGGAGAGGGAAGGGAGGGAGGAGAAGAGAGGGAGGAGAAGAGAGGGTAGGGAGGAGAGGGAAGGAGGAGAACAGAGGGTAGGGAGAAGAAGAGAGGGAAGGGAGGAGAGGGAAGGGAGGGAGGAGAAGAGAGGGTAGGGAGGAGAGGGAGGAGAAGAGAGGGTAGGGAGGAGAGGAGAGGGAGGAGAAGAGAGGGTAGGGAGAAGAAGAGAGGGAAGGGAGAAGAAGAGAGGGAAGGGAGGAGAGGAGAGGGAAGGGAGGAGAAGAGAGGGAAGGGAGGAGAGGGAAGGGAGGGAGGGAGGAGAAGAGAGGGAAGGGAGAAGAAGAGAGGGAAGGGAGGAGAGGGAAGGGATGGAGGGAGGAGAAGAGAGGGTAGGGAGAAGAGGAGAGGGAGGAGAAGAGAGGGTAGGGAGGAGAGGAGAGGGTAGGGAGGGTAGGGAGGAGAGGAGAGGGAGGAGAAGAGAGGGTAGGGAGAAGAAGAGAGGGAAGGGAGGAGAGGAGAGGGAAGGAGGGAGGAGAAGAGAGGGAGGAGAAGAGAGGGTAGGGAGAAGAAGAGAGGGAAGGAGGAGAGGAGAGGGAGGGAAGGGAGGAGAAGAGAGGGAAGGGAGGAGAGGGAAGGGAGGGAGGGAGGAGAAGAGAGGGAAGGGAGAAGAAGAGAGGGAAGGGAGGAGAGGGAAGGGAGGGAGGGAGGAGAAGAGAGGGTAGGGAGAAGAGGAGAGGGAGGAGAAGAGAGGGTAGGGAGGAGAGGAGAGGGAGGAGAAGAGAGGGTAGGGAGGAGAAGAGAGGGTAGGGAGAAGAAGAGAGGGAAGGGAGGAGAGGAGAGGGAAGGGAGGGAGGAGAAGAGAGGGAGGAGAAGAGAGGGTAGGGAGGAGAGGAGAGGGAGAAGAAGAGAGGGAAGGGAGGAGAGGAGAGGGAAGGAGGAGAAGAGAGGGAAGGGAGGGAGGAGAAGAGAGGGAGGAGAAGAGAGGGTGGAGAAGAGAGGGAGGAGAAGAGAGGGTAGGGATGAGAGGGAAGGGAGGGAGGAGAAGAGAGGGAGGAGAAGAGAGGGAGGAGAAGAGAGGGAGGAGAAGAGAGGGTAGGGAGGAGAGGAGAGGGAGGAGAAGAGAGGGTAGGGAGGAGAGGAGAGGGAGGAGAAGAGAGGGTAGGGAGGAGAGGAGAGGGAGGAGAAGAGAGGGTAGGGAGAAGGAGAGGGAAGGGAGGAGAGGAGAGGGAAGGGAGGAGGGAGGGGGGAGGAGAGGGAGGGAAGGGAGGAGAGGAGAGGGAGGAGAAGAGAGGGAAGGGAGAAGAGAGAGGGAGGAGAGGAGAGAGAGGGAAGGGAGGGAGGGAGGAGAGGGAGGAGAGGAGAGGGAAGGGAGGGAGGAGAGGGAAGGGAGGGAGGAGAAGAGAGGGTAGGGAAGGGAGGGAGGAGAAGAGAGGGTAGGGAGAAGAAGAGAGGGAAGGGAGGGAGGAGAAGAGAGGGAAGGGAGGAGAGGAGAGGGAAGGGAGGGAGGAGAAGAGAGGGAAGGGAGAAGAGGAGAGGGAGGAGAGGGAGAGGAGAGGGAGGAGAGGGAAGGGAGGGAGGAGAAGAGAGGGTAGGGATGAGAGGGAAGGGAGGGAGGAGAAGAGAGGGAGGAGAAGAGAGGGTAGGGAGGAGAGGAGAGGGAGGAGAAGAGAGGGTAGGGAGGAGAGGAGAGGGAGGAGAAGAGAGGGTAGGGAGAAGAAGAGAGGGAAGGGAGGAGAGGAGAGGGAAGGGAGGGAGGAGATGGAGGAGAGGAGAGGGAAGGGAGGGAGGAGAGGGAAGGGAGGGAGGAGAGGGAGGAGAAGAGAGGGAAGGGAGAAGAGGAGAGGGAAGAGAGGAGAGGGAAGGGAGGAGAGGAGAGGAGAGGGAGGGAGGAGAGAGAGAGGGAAGGGAGAGAGGAGAAGAGAGGGTAGGGAGAAGAAGAGAGGGAAGGAGGGAGGAGAAGAGAGGGAAGGGAGGAGAGGGAAGGGAGGGAGGAGAAGAGAGGGAAGGGAGAAGAGGAGAGGGAGGGAGAGGGAGGAGAGGGAAGGGAGGAGAGGGAAGGGAGGGAGGGAGGAGAAGAGAGGGTAGGGAGGAGAGGCGAGGGAAGGGAGGAGAGGGAAGGGAGGGAGGGAGGGAGAAGAAGAGAGGGTAGGGAGAAGAAGAGAGGGTAGGGAGAAGAAGAGAGGGAAGGGAGAAGAAGAGAGGGTAGGGAGAAGAAGAGAGGGTAGGGAGAAGAAGAGAGGGTAGGGAGGAGAAGAAAGAAAGACAAGGAGGGCATGTCATCTCCCATCAGGAAGAGAGTTTTACAGCAGTTATTTCCAACGTCAGGGAGGTGGGGGGTTGTAGTGCTGAGGATGGCCCGGCCATTAAAACCCTGTTAAAACACTTCTGATGTTGTCAGCGGACAGACTGAGAGGCGCAGGGAAGAAAGGGCGAGGAGAGGAGGGAGGGCTGCAGTGGCCCGGCGATGCTATCTGCCTCACAGCCAGTTTACTGCTGCTGTCAATACCTTGAGCAGCAAGGTGCAAGATGAGCAACAACCTAATGTCCACATCAAACTTTCATGGAGGCTCCTAGGGCAAAGAGGGGATGTGGGAAGAAAGGAGGAGGAGGGGATGGAGGGAGAGAGAGTGAAAGAGAGATAGTGAGAGAGTAGCTCGCCATTAGCGCTCCTATGACCTTCAGTCCTCGTCCCTTTTAAATTATTTTAAAAACTCACACATCGCACTTTTAAAGTTCCAACCTCTGGGCTGAATTACATTTGCAGTGTTTTAACGGTGGTATTATAGTGACCCTTTCAGCACGCGATCTCCTCTCACCCTTCCTTCCTCTCCTCTCACCCTTCCTTCCTCTCCTCTCACCTTCCTTCCTCTCTGGCCCCCATAGAAAGCTTTCTGCCTCAGATGAGGCAAGGCGAGCCTGCGTTTTATTTATTTAATATAGCCGTGAGGAGAAGTACACGGCCAACTTCAGGAATCGTTTTCAGGAAGCCCTTTTTAATGTCTTTGAACAACTTTGGTGTGGGATAAAACACCTAAGGAGTGAGGAATGCTGTTGTCTGGCCTGTTTCAGAAAGGGAGGGGAAAACCTCTCCAGCCCCGGTCAGTGTGTGTGTATATTCGAGGCCAGGCTAGGCAGAGTGTAATTCACTGCTACAGTATCCCCATCACCTCCTGTCACAAAAGAAGCTCCTTTCAAACTACTCAACTCCCATTCAACAGATGCTGTCTCTTAGTGTATAGGAAATGTACTTTGATTACTGGCACACACACGACACACACACACACATACACAATGACACCCGGTCAAAATCCGTTTTGAGTTGCAACCCTGGGGGTCCTCTTCACTCTATAGAGCCTGAAGGTGTGTGATGGGGACAGGAAGCGTGGTGTGGAGTAGAGCCTGAGGGTGTGTGATGGGGACAGGAAGCGTGGTGTGGAGGAGAGCCTGAAGGTGTGTGATGGGGACAGGAAGCGTGGTGTGGAGGAGAGCCTGAGGGTGTGTGATGGGGACAGGAAGTGTGGTGTGGAGGAGAGCCTGAAGGTGTGTGATGGGGACAGGAAGCGTGGTGTGGAGGAGAGCCTGAAGGTGTGTGATGGGGACAGGAAGCGTGGTGTGGAGGGGAGCCTGAAGGTGTGTGATGGGGACAGGAAGCGTGGTGTGGAGGAGAGCCTGAAGGTGTGTGATGGGGACAGGAAGTGTGGTGTGGAAGAGAGCCTGAAGGTGTGTGATGGGGACAGGAAGTGTGGTGTGGAGGAGAGCCTGAAGGTGTGTGATGGGGACAGGAAGTGTGGTGTGGAAGAGAGCCTGAAGGTGTGTGATGGGGACAGGAAGTGTGGTGTGGAAGAGAGCCTGAAGGTGTGTGATGGGGACAGGAAGCGTGGTGTGGAGGAGAGCCTGAAGGTGTGTGTGATGGGGACAGGAAGCGTGGTGTGGAGGAGAGCCTGAATGTGTGTGATGGGGACAGGAAGCGTGGTGTGGAGGAGAGCCTGAGGGTGTGTGATGGGGACAGGAAGCGTGGTGTGGAGGAGAGCCTGAAGGTGTGTGTGATGGGGACAGGAAGCGTGGTGTGGAGGAGAGCCTGAAGGTGTGTGATGGGGACAGGAAGCGTGGTGTGGAGGAGAGCCTGAAGGTGTGATGGGGACAGGAAGCGTGGTGTGGAGGAGAGCCTGAAGGTGTGTGATGGGGACAGGAAGCGTGGTGTGGAGGAGAGCCTGAGGGTGTGTGTGTGTAGGAAGGATGTGTGTCTCAGCTTCACACACATCATGGGGTCTGGCAGCGTGCTCTGGCGTGAAACTTAAACTATAACCCCGCCAATGAAAGCATTTCTATGGACCGATTGGCAGTTGGAGTGTTGGCAGTGGATGACAGTGTAAGGCAAACAAACAAGGCCAGAGGTTGTGGAACCTCTTTGTGACAGGCAGCCGGTGGCTCTTCATGGTCACTGCACAGCACAACATGTCATTCAGAGAGAGATCAGCAGAGAAAAAGAAGAAAGACGGAACAAGAACAGAGACAATCAGAGAAGGCATGTTGTTGTGGATGTGGGCGGAAAGTGGGACGGCTCTAATGACTGTTGAAGACCTAGGAGAGTGAGATGAGGCTCTGACCTAGGATCAGTATAATAATCACTATGTCCTCTCTGGTCAGACATACCCATATCAGATATAATGTCTCTGTATGCTCAGTACATAGTATTTCCTTGTCTTCTCTGATCTAGAATCAGTGTAGTTAGTCTCTGGTCAGCAGCCCTGTCCAGTGAGATGGGAGCAAGTCTCATCATCATGAATAAGTACAGAGCCCTGCAGAGCAGCAAGTCCGTTGCTGACGTTTCTGCCTGACTGACTTTTAACACATCAGAAAGACCATGTCACCAGTAATGACGGGAGAGAGAAAGAGAGAAGGGGGGGGCAAAGGCAGGGGGCAGAGGCAAAGAGAGAGGGGGAAGTGGGAGAGAGTGAGATGGAAAGAGAGAGGGACATCAAATCCTTGTTCAAAATGATCTTGAAATGTGAAGGAAAAAATATCAATGACAATTGGAATGTCACAAGTGGCCAATTAAACAGTGAGCAACAGCAACACTGTCAGTGAGTCCCACTATTACAGGTACATTAAGCGTACATGTGGTCAGAGTTGATACAATTACAGAGGGTGAAGACAGACACTTTCAACAGTTTTTGGGAGGGAGGGAGTGTGTGTGTGTTTGTCTTGAAAACAATGTGTAGATGAGAGAAAGAGTGTGTGTGTATACACGTACATGCGTGTGGTTATGTGCATGTGTCCGTGCACGTGTGTGTGCGTACGAACGTGTCTGTCTCGGTGTGTAGTGCACCAGTGATCCATCGCTGCCGTGGTCTAGTTCTGGTCCCCCTCCCCCGCGGTGCCAGAGTTTATTCACAGGAAATGCTTTGGGAGACTCACGGCTGGCTGCTCTGATGTGAACTGACGTGGCGTCTCCAGCGGGCCCAGGAGTTAGCATGTCAGGCAGGTCAGCACAGGGCAAGCAGACAGTCAATAAAATATTCAATACAGCACTCTCAGATCATAGATCTAATACCCGCAAAAAGACCCCCTACTCCCATCCTAACCTCCCCCTTCTCCCATCCTAACCCCACCTTCTCCCATCCTAACCCCACCCTTCTCCCATCCTAACCCCACCTTCTCCCATCCTAACCCCACCCTTCTCCCATCCTAACCCCACCTTCTCCCATCCTAACCCCACCTTCTCCCATCCTAACCCCACCCTTCTCCCATCCTAACCCCACCCTTCTCCCATCCTAACCCCACCTTCTCCCATCCTAACCCCCCTTCTCCTATCATAACCCCCTTCTCCCATCCTAACCCCTTCTCCTATCATAACCCCCCTTCTCCCATCCTAACCCCACCCTTCTCCCATCCTAACCCCACCCTTCTCCTATCCTAACCCCACCTTCTCCCATCCTAACCCCACCTTCTCCCATCCTAACCCCACCCTTCTCCCATCCTAACCCCACCCTTCTCCCATCCTAACCCCACCTTCTCCAATCCTAACCCCCCTTCTCCTATAATAACCCCCCTTCTCCCATCTTAACCCCACCCTTCTCCCATCCTAACCCCACCTTCTCCAATCCTAACCCCCTTCTCCTATAATAACCCCCTTCTCCCATCTTAACCCCCCTTCTCCCATCCTAACCCCCCCCTTCTCCTATCATAACCCCCTTCTCCCATCCTAACCCCACCCTTCTCCCATCCTAACCCCACCCTTCTCCTATCCTAACCCCCTTCTCCCATCCTAACCCCCTTCTCCTATCATAACCCCCTTCTCCCATCCTAACCCCCCTTCTCCTATCATAACCCCCTTCTCCCATCCTAACCCCACCCTTCTCCCATCCTAACCCCACCCTTCTCCTATCCTAACCCCACCTTCTCCCATCCTAACCCCACCTTCTCCCATCCTAACCCCACCTTCTCCCATCCTAACCCCACCTTCTCCCATCCTAACCCCACCCTTCTCCCATCCTAACCCCACCCTTCTCCCATCCTAACCCCACCCTTCTCCTTTCCTAACCCCACCTTCTCCTATCATAACCCCCCCTTCTCCCATCCTAACCCCACCTTCTCCCATCCTAACCCCACCTTCTCCCATCCTAACCCCACCCTTCTCCCATCCTAACCCCACCTTCTCCCATCCTAACCCCACCCTTCTCCCATCCTAACCCCACCTTCTCCCATCCTAATCCCCCCACCCTCTTCACATAGTTAGTCCAGGGACTGTCAGTTGGTCTGTCAGTGTACAGGGTGCAAAAGCCTCTGTCTGCGAACCAAATGGTACCCTATTCTGTACATAGTGCACTACCTGATGGAGGCTACGTCCTAAATGGAACCATATTCCTTCTATAGCAGTGCAGTATATAGGGAATATGGTCCATTTGGGACATAGCCTCTGTCAGTGTGTATCTAATTGACTTTCACAGGCATCCTAAGATGGGATCTTCTTCACAGGAAACACTATGGATTTTATTCTGAACTAATGGGAAGGCTGGTTCGGTCAGTCGAATGAAAGTTCAAAAGTGCACTGTGACATTTTACACAGGCTCTGCTCCTGGTACTAACACACAATCACACAATGGAGGAGAGAGAGAGAGCGATAGAGAGAACAATAATCTTTCTCCATTTCAGGTTCATTGCTATTTTTTGCCACTTTTCCTCTGGCTATTTCTTTCCTGTCTTGTTGTTTTCTTCTTTCATTCTTTCGTCCATTCAGCATCCGCCTAGAAAACACCAGGCTGCCTAGGTCTGACAGCCTGGGAGTCTCTGGGAGTGTGTATGTGTGTTTGCATTTGTGTTGGGCTGCCCATGCAGTCTGTCAATTTAGAGCACCAGGTGCTAATCCCAATTAGCATCACTCACCCTGCCCTCTGTCCCCTCTCACATCCACTCAACCTTCTCTCAGACCGAGACAGACAGGCTCCTCCACAGACCCCCTACCCTCTCTGTGGTCTTCATAGCCCCAAACACCAGTTGCTATTGGCCTGTTTCACTGATCAACTTTGACACTAAGATATTCATGTTCTTTTCTCTATTTCCCTTTCAGTACGCTTCCTTTTTCCCCTGCCCTCGTACATCCTTACACATACAACATCCTTTAACACAGACTAGCTACATCCTCTTACACAGACTATCTACATCTTCTTAGACTAGCTACATCCTCTTACACAGACTAGCTACATCCTCTTCCACAGACTAGCTACATCCTTTTCCACATACTAGCTACATGCTCTTCCACAGACTAGCCACATCCTCTTCCACAGACTAGCTACATCCTCTTCCACAGACTAGCCACATCCTTTTCCACAGACTAGCTACATCCTCTTACACAGACTAACACAGACTAGCTACATCCTCTAAAACGTACGACATCCTCTTCCACAGAATAGCTACATCCTCTTACACAGCCACATCCTCTTACACAGACTAGCCACATCCTCTTCCACAGACTAGCTACATCCTCTAACACAGACTAGCTACATCCTCTAAAACGTACGACATCCTCTTCCACAGAATAGCTACATCCTCTTACACAGACTAGGTACATCCTATTAGACAGACTAGCTACATCTTCTTAGACTAGCTACATCCTCTTCCACATACAAGCTACATCCTCTAAAACGTACAACATCCTCTTCCACATACTAGCTACATCCTCTTCCACAGACTAGCTACATCCTCTTCCACAGACTAGCTACATCCTCTTCCACAGACTAGCTCTATCCTTTTCCACATACTAGCTACATGCTCTTCCACAGACTAGCCACATCCTCTTCCACAGACTAGCTACATCCTCTTCCACAGACTAGCCACATCCTTTTCCACAGACTAGCTACATCCTCTTACACAGACTAGCCACATCCTCTTCCACAGACTAGCTACATCCTCTTCCACAGACTAGCCACATCCTTTTCCACAGACTAGCTACATCCTCTTACACAGACTAGCCACATCCTCTTCCACAGACTAGCTACATCCTCTAACACAGACTAGCTACATCCTCTAAAACGTACAACATCCTCTTCCACAGAATAGCTACATCCTCTTCCACAGACTAGCCACATCCTCTTCCACAGACTAGCTACATCCTCTTCCACAGACTAGCCACATCCTTTTCCACAGACTAGCTACATCCTCTTACACAGACCAGCCACATCCTCTTACACAGACCAGCCACATCCTCTTCCACAGACTAGCTACATCCTCTTCCACAGACTAGCTACATCCTCTTCCACAGACTAGCTACATCCTTTTCCACATACTAGCTACATGCTCTTCCACAGACTAGCCACATCCTCTTCCACAGACTAGCTACATCCTCTTCCACAGACTAGCCACATCCTTTCCCACAGACTAGCTACATCCTCTTACACAGACTAGCCACATCCTCTTCCACAGACTAGCTACATCCTCTAACACAGACTAGCTACATCCTCTAAAACGTACGACATCCTCTTCCACAGACTAGCTACATCCTCTTCCACAGACTAGCCACATCCTCTTCCACAGACTAGCTACATCCTCTTCCACAGACTAGCCACATCCTTTTCCACAGACTAGCTACATCCTCTTACACAGACTAGCCACATCCTCTTCCACAGACTAGCTACATCCTCTAACACAGACTAGCTACATCCTCTAAAACGTACGACATCCTCTTCCACAGAATAGCTACATCCTCTTACACAGACTAGCCACATCCTCTTCCACAGACTAGCTACATCCTCTACACATACTAGTTACATCCTCTAAAACGTACGACATCCTCTTCCACAGACTAGCCACATTCTCTTCCACAGACTAGCTACATCCTCTTACACACACTAGCAAAATCCTCTAACACTGACTAGCTACATCCTCTTACACATACTAGCTACATCCTCTTACACATACTAGCTACATCCTCTAAAACGTACAACATCCTCTTCCACAGACTAGCTACATCCTCTTACACATACTAGCTACATCCTCTTACACATACTAGTTTCAACCTCTAAAACGTACAACATCCTCTTCCACAGACTAGCTACATCCTCTTCCACAGACTAGCTACATCCTCTTCTACAGACTAGCCACATCCTCTTCCACAGACTAGCTACATCCTCTAACACACACTAGCAAAATCCTCTAACACTGACTAGCTACATCCTCTTACACAGAATAGCTACATCCTCTTACACAGACTAGCTACATCCTCTACACATACTAGCAAAATCCTCTAACACTGACTAGCTACATCCTCTTACACAGAATAGTTACATCCTCTTACACAGACTAGCTACATCCTCTTACACATACTAGCAAAATCCTCTAACACAGAATAGCTACATCCTCTTCCACAGACTAGCAGATCCTCTAGCTACATCCTCTTCCACAGACTAGCCAGACATCCTCTTCCACAGACTAGCTACATCCTCTTCCACACATACTATACATCCTCTAAAGACTAGCCACATCCTCTTACACAGACTAGGTACATCCTATTACACAGACTAGCTACATCCTCTTACACATACTAGCTACATCCTTTTCCACATACTAGCTACATCCTCTTACACAGACTAGCTACATCCTCTTACACATACTAGCTACATCCTCTTACACAGGCTAGCTACATCCTCTTCCACAGACTAGCCACATCCTCTTACACAGACTAGGTACATCCTATTAGACAGACTAGCTACATCTTCTTAGACTAGCTACATCCTCTTCCACATACTAGCTACATCCTCTAAAACGTACAACATCCTCTTCCACATACTAGCTACATCCTCTTCCACAGACTAGCTACATCCTCTTCCACAGACTAGCTACATCCTCTTCCACAGACTAGCTACATCCTCTTACACATACTAGCTACATCCTATTACACAGACTAGCTACATCCTCTTACACAGACTAGCTACAACCTCGTACACAGACTAGCTACATCCTCTTCCACAGATGTAACATATTTAAAACAACCGTCTCCTTAGTATACTGCTCATTTACAGAGTGGTCTGCCTGAGTAGGCAGTATTTCATGACTTACACCGCAGCGCAGAATAGATTGTTCTCTAGCAGTGGATCAGTGTTACACACTCAAACACTTTCCTTTCTCCCTGAATAATTGATGGGAATAGATGGTTAGATGGTTAAGGACAAAGACAGGGAAGACTCCATTAGGACTGTAGTGGTCATGGTGCTGACTTCATCATCAGAGGGGTTAGTGTTGGGCTCAGTCTAACTGATACTGATCAGGTGAGAGGGCATGAGCCGGGGATGAGGCATGAGCCGGGGATGAGGCATGAGCCGGGGATGGGGCATGAGCCGGGGATGGGGCATGAGCCCATGAGCCGGGATGGGGCATGAGCCGGGATGAGGCATGAGCCGTGGATGGGGCATGAGCCAGGGATGGGGCATGAGCCGGGATGGGGCATGAGCCGGGATGGGGCATGAGCCGGGATGGGGCATGAGCCGGGATGAGGCATGAGCCGGGATGGGGCATGAGCCAGGGATGAGGCATGAGCCGGGATGAGGCATGAGCCGGGATGGGGCATGAGCCGGGATGGGGATGAGCCGGGGATGAGGCATGAGCCGGGGATGGGGCATGAGCCGGGATGGGGCATGAGCCGGGATGGGGCATGAGCCGGGATGAGGCATGAGCCGGGGATGAGGCATGAGCCGGGGATGGGGCATGAGCCGGGATGGGGCATGAGCCGGGGATGAGGCTTGAGCTGACGTCATCATCAGAGGGGTGAGTGTTAGGCTCTGTCAGACTGATACTGATCAGCTGCAGAGACAGATGTTGGTGGTG
Organism: Oncorhynchus tshawytscha; assembly: GCF_018296145.1. Classification (NCBI taxonomy): domain Eukaryota; kingdom Metazoa; phylum Chordata; class Actinopteri; order Salmoniformes; family Salmonidae; genus Oncorhynchus; species Oncorhynchus tshawytscha. The sequence continues at coordinate 31,815,175 of NC_056442.1, forward strand.
TGTATGGAGAACCTGTGTCAGTCAGATGATTGACGGATGGAGGAGCAGAATACCATTGTAGTCGTGCTATACAATAGCATGGATGGAGTCCTAGCACCACAGTTTTGGTGTGATGGTGGCCTTGTACACTTTCTCCAGACACCTGCCATGCATTTCAGTTTCAAACACACTAAACCAAGCACTGGGAGTAACAAGGACACCCTAGGAAAAGAGGGAAAAAGACTGCTTTTATGGTTTAGAATTGGAAGATAACCTAAGTGGTCAAAATACCTGTGTCTGGTCTGTCGGTTTCTATTTTTCCAAAGGCATGTCATAATCCATCCCAGAAGTGTGTAGAGGCCCACAGCTTTCACATACCTAGAAATACATGCTTTCCTCCGCCAGCAGAGCTGTGAGAAGGCCAGGCTTCTCACACACGCACACAGAACAAGCCAGACTCAAGTAAATAGCTCCTTGATGCAAAACATTACAACACTAGCAACACCGTGAAAAGAGCACTACATTTTTAAAATAGACTCCCACTCCCTTGTTTTCATTTTTTTTCTTTTAGAGCACCATTTCACCCTAGAACAGAACCTCCACCGCTCCTAGAGGGAGTGTGTTCTGTTTAAGATGGAGCCATGTTCTGTTTAACTGAGTGGATGTGTGAAAGGATGGAGATAAACACAACAAACACCTTCCACTATCCCCAGCAGCGGGTGGCAGTGCCCTGGGTACAGCGGGCAAGCTGCTCCCTATCACTCACAAATGGCAGCAGCTAACCAGACACTGGGGGATTCACTGTCTTTATGTGGTGACGAGACACGCGGTTAACAGGAATACTGCCCCCTATGGGTAGCAGTGAGAGACAGAAAGGAGGGACAGGCTAGGCTGAATTTTCCCTTCTCCTTTATCCCCTCATTCCCTCTGAGAAAGCATTCCACTAATACTACTGATGTAAGAGAGGGAAGGATTGAGTCCTAAGAACGGTTGGAGGCAGGGAGGAGAGGGAGTGGAGGGGGGGGTGTACTTCAGGAATGCTGCTGGTTTGGAAACACAGAGTTGGCCTCTGGGACAATGGGGCATATTTTATGGAGATGCGGGGAAGCTGATAACACGTGCGTTTGCCGCGACAAAGGGGCACTTCTCCTGGCCTGGCAGAGCCCGTGAGAAAGGCATGTTTGTCGGGTGCTTTGACACAGGAGATGGTTTCTTTGACCATCATTCATTGCCTGTTAAACACCAGACTGTTCTGAATGGACGCAGAGCGCCGGCATAGCTGGGCCTCCTACACACTGCTCAGAGCCAGAGGGCTTGGACACCCAACGCCTAGGACCTCTCTCATGCTGTCTCGTATTAGGTCTGGGACAAGGTCTTTGACTAGGTTGGACAAGGGCTCGATTTGGGCGGCGTCTAGGGCTGGTGCTGGAGTTGGGGCTGGTGCTGGAGTTAGGGATGGTGCTGGAGTTAGGGATGGTGCTGGAGTTGGGGATGGTGCTGGAGTTGGGGATGGTGCTGGAGTTGGGGATGGTGCTGGAGTTGGGGCTGGAATTAGGGATGGTGCTGGAGTTGGGGCTGGGGCTGGAGTTGGGGCTGGAGTTGGTGCTGGGAATAGGTATGGTGCTGGGAATAGGGATGGTGCTGGAGTTAGGGATGGTGCTGGGAATAGGGATGGTGCTGGAGTTAGGGATGGTGCTGGAGTTAGGGATGGTGCTGGAGTTAGGGATGGTGCTGGAGTTAGGGCTGGTGCTGGAGTTAGGGCTGGTGCTGGAGTTAGGGCTGGTGCTGGAGTTAGGGATGGTGCTGGAGTTAGGGATGGTGCTGGAGTTAGGGATGGTGCTGGAGCTAGGGATGGTGCTGGGAATAGGAATGGGGCTGTGTAGCTTCCCATGAAGGAACATGGCAAGGCATTCACATTTGTTTCCACTTATGTTACATGATCTTTTAGAGCTTCATTTGAACAAATCCCTCACTTCAACCGCACACTGTACTTTCCAAGAGAGATCTTCCATTTAGCCTAAACCAGACAAAAAAAATAGATACAAATTATTCCTAAAGCAGATAAAAAATTGTAAAAAAGTTGACTGAAGCCTCTTAACCTATCACTGGTGATTCAGCCCCTGAATGGAACGGTCTGCCTACCCATGTCAGAGACGCAAACTCGGTCTCAACCTTTAAGTCTCTACTGAAGACTCATCTCTTCAGTGGGTCATATGATTGAGTGTAGTCTGGCCCAGGAGTGGGAGGGTGAACGGAAAGGCTCTGGAGCAACGAACCGCCCTTGCTGTCTCTGCCTGGCCGGTTCCCCTCTTTCCACTGGGATTCTCTGCCTCTAACCCTATTACAGGGGCTGAGACACTGGCTTACTGGGGCTCTCTCATGCCGTCCCTGGAGGGGGTGCGTCACCTGAGTGGGCTGATTCACTGATGTGGTCATCCTGTCTGGGTTGGCACCCCCTGGGTTGTGCCGTGGCGGAGGTCTTTGTGGGCTATACTCAGCCTTGTCTCAGGATGTTAAGTTGGTGGTTGAAGATATCCCTCTAGTGGTGTGGGGGCTGTGCTTTGGCAAAGTGGGTGGGGTTATATCCTTCCTGTTTGGCACTGTCCGGGGTGTCCTCGGATGGGGCCACAGTGTCTCCTGACCCCTCCTGTCTCAGCCTCCAGTATTTATGCTGCAGTATTTTGTGTCGGGGGCTAGGGTCAGTTTGTTATATCTGGAGTACTTCTCCTGTCCTATTCGGTGTCCTGTGTGTATTCTCTCTTTTCTCTCTCTCTCTCGGAGGACCTGAGCCCTAGGACCATGCCCCAGGACTCAGACATGATGACTCCTTGCTGTCCCCAGTCCACCTCCTGCTGCTCCAGTTTCAACTGTTCTGCCTTATTATTATTCGACCATGCATTTATGAACATTTGAACATCTAGGCCATGTTCTGTTATAATCTCCACCCGGCACAGCCAGAAGAGGACTGGCCATCCCACATATGCTCTCTCTAATTCTCTCTTTCTCTCTCTCTCGGAGGACCTGAGCCCTAGGACCATGCCCCAGGACTACCAGACATGATGACTCCTTGCTGTCCCCAGTCCACCTGACTGTGCTGCTGCTCCAGTTTCAACTGTTCTGCCTTATTATTATTCGACCATGCTGGTCATTTATGAACATTTGAACATCTTGACCATGTTCTGTTATAATCTCCACCCGGCACAGCCAGAAGAGGACTGGTCACCCCACATAGCCTGGTTCCTCTCTAGGTTTCTTCCTAGGTTTTGGCCTTTCTAGGGAGTTTTTCCTAGCCACCGTGCTTCTACACCTGCATTGCTTGCTGTTTGGAGTTTTAGGCTGGGTTTCTGTACAGCACTTTGAGATATCAGCTGATGTATGAAGGGCTATATAAATAAATTTGATTTGATTTGAATGCCTTTTAGTTTCCTGACACACATTTTCTCCGCTCTGCACTTTACAGCAGCAATCATTAAAAGCAGTCAGAGAGACCGTGAGAGAGGGAGAGGGAGAGAAAGAGAGAGGGAGAGAAAGAGAGAGGGAGAGGGGAGAGAAAGAGAGAGGGAGAGAAAGAGAGAGGGAGAGGGGAGAGAAAGAGAGAGGGAGAGGGGAGAGAAAGAGAGAGGGAGAGAAAGAGAGAGGGGAGAGAAAGAGAGAGGGAGAGAAAGAGAGAGGGAGAGAAAGAGAGGGAGAAGGGAGAGAAAGAGAGAGGGCGAGAAAGAGAGGGAGAGAAAGAGAGAGGGAGAGAAAGAGAGCAGGAGAGAAAGAGAGAGGGAGAGGGGAGAGAAAGAGAGAGGGGAGAGAAAGAGAGAGGGAGAGGGGAGAGAAAGAGAGAAAGAGAAAGAGAGGGAGAGAAAGAGAGAGGGAGGGGAGAGAAAGAGAGAGGGAGAGGGGAGAGAAAGAGAGAGGGAGAGAAAGAGAGGGAGAGAGAGAAAGAGAGGGAGAGGGGAGAGAAAGAGAGAGGGAGAGAAAGAGAGAGGAGAGAAAGAGAGAGGGGAGAGAAAGAGAGAGGGAGAGAAAGAGAGAGAGAGAGAAAGAGAAAGAGAGATGGAGAGGGAAGAGAAAGAGAGAGGGGAGAGAAAGAGAGAGGGGAGAGAAAAGAGGGAGAGGGGAGAGAAAAGAGAGGGAGAGAAAAAGAGAGAGGGAGAGAAAGAGAGAGGGAGAGAAAGAGAGGGAGAGGGGAGAGAAAGAGAGAGGGAGAGAAAGAGAGAGGGAGAGGGGAGAGAAAGAGAGAGGGAGAGAAAGAGAGAGGGAGAGAGAGGGGAGAGAAAGAGAGGGCGAGGGAAGAGAAAGAGAGAGGGAGAGAAAGAGAGAGGGGAGAGAAAGAGAGAGGGAGAGAAAGAGAGAGGGGAGAGAAAGAGAGAGGGAGAGAAAGAGAGAGGGAGAGAAAGAGAGAAAGAGAGAGGGGAGAGAAAGAGAGAGGGAGAGGGGAGAGAAAGAGAGGGGAGAGAAAGAGAGGGGAGAGAGAAGAGAAAGAGAGAGGGAGAGAAAGAGAGAGAGGGAGAGAAAGAGAGAAGGGGAGAGAAAGAGAGAGGGAGAGAAAGAGAGAGGGAGAGAAAGAGAAAGAGAAAGAGAGAAAGAGAGAGGGGAGAGAAAGAGAGAGGGAGAGGGGAGAGAAAGAGAGAGGGAGAGAAAGAGAGAAAGAGAGGGAGAGAAAGAGAGAGGGAGAGAGAGGGGAGAGAAAGAGAGGGCGAGGGAAGAGAAAGAGAGAGGGAGAGAAAGAGAGAGGGAGAGAAAAGAGAGGGAGAGAAAGAGAGAGGGAGAGAAAAGAGAGGGAGAGAAAGAGAGAAAGAGAAAGAGAGAGGGAGAGAAAGAGAGAGGGAGAGGGGGAGAAAGAGAGAGGGAGAGAGAGGGGAGAGAAAGAGAGAGGGAAGAGAAAGAGAGAGGGAGAGAAAGAGAGAGGGAGAGAAAGAGAGAGGGGAGAGAAAGAGAGAGGGAGAGAAAGAGAGAAAGAGAGAAAGAGAGAGGGAGAGAAAGAGAAAGAGAGAGGGGAGAGAAAGAGAGAGGGAGAGGGGAGAGAAAGAGAGAGGGAGAGGGGAGAGAAAGAGAGAGGAAGAGAAAGAGAGAGGGAGAGAAAGAGGAGAGAGAAAGACCGGGAGAGAAAGAGACAGGGGAGAAAGAGACAGAAAGAGAGAAAGAGAGAAGAGAGAGGAAGAGAGAAAGAGAGAGGGAAGGGGAGAGAAAGAGACAGGGGAGAGAAAGACAGGAAGAGAAATCAGAGAGAGAAAGGAAGGGGAGAGAAAGAGCCCGGGAGAGAGAGAGAAAGGAAGAGAGAAAGAGAGAGGGAGAGGGGAGAGAGACCAGGGAGAGGGAGAGAAAGGGAGAGAGAGAAAGGAAGAGAGAATCAGAGAGAAGGGAAGGAGAGAGAGACCGGGAGAGAAAGAGACAGGGAGAGAGAGAAAGAGAAGAGAGAAAGAGAGAAAGAGGAAGGGGAGAGGGAGAGACCGGGAGAGAGAGACAGGAAAGAGAGAGAGAAAGGAAGAGAGAATCAGAGAGAGAATCAGAGAGGGAGAGGGGAGAGAAAGAGAGAGGGAGAGGGGAGAGAGAGAGAAAGGAAGAGAATCAGATAGAGGGAAGGAGAGAGAGAGACCGGGAGAGAGAGACAGGGCGCAAGAGACAGGGAGAGAAGAGAGAGGGAAGGGGAGAGAGAGACAGGGCGCGAGAGACAGGAAGAGAGTATCAGAGAGAGGGAAGGGGAGTGAGAGCCCGGGAGAGAGAGAGAAAGGAAGAGAGAATCAGAGAGAGGGAAGGGGAGAGAGACCAGGAGAGAGAGACAGGGAGAGAGAGAGAAAGGAAGAGAGAATCAGAGAGAGGGAAGGGGAGAGAGAGACCGGGAGAGAGAGAGAAAGGAAGAGAGAATCAGAGAGAGGGAAGGGGAGAGAGAGACCGGGAGAGAGAGACAGGGAGAGAGAGAAAGGAAGAGAGAATCAGAGAGAGAATCAGAGAGAGGGAAGGGGAGAGAGACCAGGAGAGAGAGAGAAAGGAAGAGAGAATCAGAGAGAGGGAAGGGGAGAGAGAGACCGGGAGAGAGAGACAGGGAGAGAGAGAAAGGAAGAGAGAATCAGAGAGAGAATCAGAGAGAGGGAAGGGGAGAGAGAATCAGAGAGAGGGAAGGGGAGAGAGAACCAGAGAGAGGGAAGGGGAGAAAGAGACAGGGAGAGAAAGGAAGAGAGAATCAGAGAGAGGGAAGGGGAAAGAGACAGGGAGAGAGAGAGAAAGGAAGAGAGAATCAGAGAGAGGGAAGGGGAGAGAGCGATAAGAGCGTGACTAAAAGCTGCTGTAGAGTGGAGGAGAGCTCGGGGACAGGCAGAATGCCTCAGGCTGCTCTCCCTAGCAGAGTGAGGTTGCCCATTTTCTGCCGGCGTGATACCCTTTCTCACCCCTTCCCCCCCTCCCTCCATCCATCCCATCTTTGTAAATGTACCCGAGGCCCTTCCCACGGTGAATTGAAAGCCTGGTACATCCCCAGTGTTTCAGCACCTCGCAGAGAGAGATAGAGAGAGAGATAGAGAGAAAATGGAGAGAAGGTGCTGTTCCATATCTGTCTCAGTCCAGCAGACAAAGCCTCTCAATCTTTCCTTGCCACGACACACGACAGCAGCTAACATGGAATCATTGTGAACTTGTCATCAAGAACCCCCCATATCTTCCCCCTCACACAACAAAATTTCACGTTGAGTATGAATCCACACACAGAGCAGTGGTTTTGTCATGTATGTTTGCGTTGTCTCATTGTTTATATTTACTCCCATGCATTTGAACCCCTACCCTCTTTACTGTACTACCCCCATAGCATACAGGTCTTTACCATTCTCATGGCCCACACACTAACACTCTGGGGCTGAGGCTGGAGAGGTCCCCCAAACCACAGGAAGGAATCTGGGGATGGAGGGAGGGGTGGGGGAAAGATGAGGAGGGGTGAAAGTGAGGGGGTGGAAGGGGGAGAGATGAGGAGGGGTGAAAGTGGGAAAGATGAGGAGGGGTGAAAGTGGGGAGGGGTGGAAAGGGAGGAGATGAGGAGGGGTGAAAGTGAGGGGGGGTGGAAGGAGGAAAGATGAGGGGGTTAATTTCTGGCAGATGACAGATACCGGAATTCTTTCCTTGCGACCACTCTCCTCCTGAACACTGCATCTTTATCCTGCTTGTCTCTCCCCAGTCATCCCCCAGGCCTGGCCTGCTGATTAGAATAGCTGGCAGAAAAAGACAAAAACAGGCCATTGAAAAGGATGCCTGCCCCGGGGTCCTAATCTCAAATCATATTTTGCAGCGGCGCACAGGAACAAAGGCAGCCCAGTTCAGCCGGGTTGTCTTTTTATCACTTAGCACAAAAGCTTGCCTCTCACCCCCCACCCCGTCTGACACTGTCCCACAACAGTGCGCCCCCAGGACCTACAACCACACGGAAGGCGAATGGGCCCTCCTCTCCTAACCACACTGAGACACATTTTAAAACACACTTTACACTGGGCTCTGACATCCACCATAAATAGAAGCCTCTCTTTAACACTTTAATGAAATTCCACAGCAAGGAGAGAAGGGAAGGAGGGAGACCCCACACCACTGGACCCCCCCCATGGAGCACTTTAGATTACGTTGAATTACACAGCAACACAATACAGTGTGTGTTTTCCCTCTGACCTCCCTACAGCCCCATGGTCCACAGCCCACGGCTTGACCTGCCTCCCTGACATTAAGTAGTGTGGTGGGGACGGGGTATTTGTCTACTGTGGGGGCTGGATGAGGGGGCTGGAGAGGGCAGGGGTACAGAAAAGGGCAGTCATCAAAACCCAATTGTCCCAGTAATGGTGGTAATTGTATTTTATTAAAATAATGACCGGGTGTCTGGCTGGAATTACTGACTGTAGGGGCTGGAAGTCCCTCCCTTCACATGACTGAGTGTCAGGAGATAGACACTATAGTCTAGAAGAGGGTATATTCTGCTCCAGCTGTGAGTGAGAGTGTGTGTGTGTGTGTGTGTGTGTGTGTGTGTGTGTGTGTGTGTGTGTGTGTGTGAGTGAGAGAGAGAGTGAGAGAGATGTAGAGAGGGAGATGTAGAGAGAGAGATGTAGAGAGAGAGAGAGAGAGAGAGAGAGGAGAGAGAGATGTAGAGAGAGAGAGAGAGAGAGAGAGAGAGAGATGTAGAGAGAGAGAGAGAGAGAGAGAGGAGAGAGAGATGTAGAGAGAGAGATGTAGAGAGAGAGGAGAGAGAGATGAGAGAGAGAGAGAGAGAGAGAGAGAGAGGAGAGAGAGATGTAGAGAGAGAGATGTAGAGAGAGACATGTAGAGAGAGAGAGAGAGAGAGAGAGAGATGTAGAGAGAGAGATGTAGAGAGAGAGATGTAGAGAGAGAGAGAGAAGGAGAGAGAGAGATGTAGAGAGAGAGATGTAGAGAGAGAGAGAGAGAGAGAGAGAGAGAGAGAGAGATGTAGAGAGGAAAAGAGAGTAACAAAGTGGGACCGAGGAAACAGCAGTAGTCGCTCCAGCACCAGGGCCAGACCCTGGTCAGGTCATATCAACAGTGCTGTGTAAGAACCAGCTACCCCACTCTGGGATGTTTCCACCCAGGGTTGTGACCCACACCAACCCCCCTCCTCCCTGACACACTCAACAGCATGTGCAGCTTTTCAAGGAGCAAGAAGAGAAAATAAGAAACCGACCGAGAGAAAGAGATGAGAAGCTTTTACAGTGCCCTGGCAACATAGTACAACATGTCTCCTTTTGAAAGCCGCTGCTCTGGGAGAGGTCTGTGAAGCTTGGTGGAATATCCTCATTGCCAGTATGGATGGAAGGAGGGAGAGATGAACGGCGGGGTGAAACAGTAGCAGCTAAGCCAGGGCTCAGGCACTCATCTGCCTCTCTGTTCCCAGCACCTCCTTATCCTACACACCTTCACAGGAAGTTCACACGGGCCCTGCAGCAACACCCGTTCTTCACCCCTCTACACTCCCCCTCCTACCCCCCTCTTCCTCCCCTCTCCCCTGGCTGTGCGCCGATCTGACTGACACTCTCTCCTTCGCTCTTCTCCTCCCTGCCCTACTTCCTCCCCCTCTCTTCCGTCGAAGCATTTCTCAAAGAACCATGGCTGTTTTAGGGAAGGGTAACAGACAATTTATTTTCTCTCTTCCTGGTCTCCCAGTCACAATGGACTCCTGTCAATGGGCTCTGCTGAGAGTGTGTGATGCAGTTTGTAAGTGTGTGTGTGAGTGTGCACAAATAATACTGTGAATCTGTACTGTAGAGGTGTGTGTCTGTGTAAACTGTTTAGGTATGAGCATGCATACATCATGTGTGTTGTAACGTTTGTGTGCACATACCTGTGTGTGCGTGTGTCCAGTTAGTATTTGTGTATATTTATGCATTGAGTGTATCCTCAGTGTGTATTATTCCACCGGACAACACTCGGGAGAGGCCAGGAAACGCACGGGGGTGTTTATCGGTGTGTAGCAGCCAGCCGAGTGTACAACATACCACACAAACACACACAACGCTAGCGTACTCAAGTCTCTCTCTCGCTCTCCCAATGTGGGACAGCCAAGAGTTCAAGGGCCTTCTTACAGCAGAGCGTCTCCTCTGAACCAAGGCCCTCCAAATATTTACTCAGCTCGGAGCCTTGGACTGTATCCCAAATACCACCCTATTCCCTATATAGTGCACTACTTTTGACCAGGGCCAATAGGGAAACCCATAGGGCGCTGGTCAAAAGTAGGGCACTACGTAGGGATTAGGGTGTTATTTGGGACTGGGCCTTGGTCTGAGAGTGCTGTTAGGATCTCTGTGTATCCGTTACAATGCTCTGGGGTTTTGTAATACACAAGCAGCATGACAAATGTTGTCTGAGGAGGTTGGAGGAAAAAAGACAAGTGTGGAAAGAACGTGGAAATAACAGAACTGTTCCAAGATGTGGGCTTCGATCGTTTACTGCAGGGATGGGCAACTTTGATGGGGGTCGGGGCCACCAAAAATCTGAACTCATAACGAGGGGCCACAGTGGCCCGCGGGTCTGCGTAGCCATATCTACAGACACACACAAAGTCAGAGCCGGACCTTGCCAGTTCATTTCCTGCAATGCTACACATTTTACCACGGGGCGTAGAGAAAATGTTGCCGTTTTAAAAGAAGTTTGCTGCAATTCAACACATTTTGCCATAGGATGGAGAGAAGATTTTTACATTTTATAACACATTTCATGCAATTTTACTCATTTTGCCATGTGGCAGAGCGAAATATATGCTGTTTTTAATATATCTTAGTGAGAGTGACTAACACATTCTAATGGGGGCCCCTATCAAAATCAATGGTGTAAAAAGTTCATTAACCTGTTGTTTTGTAGGGATTCCATAGAAAACCGGACTCTTCCTTTGTTAAGATTTGTGAAATGGTAAATTGCCTCCCAGTGGTTAATATACAACTACTACAGTCTTGATTGTGATCCGTTACAATCAGCATGTCTTTACTTCCATTTACATTCAACAATATGTAAAGATAAGTACGGTGATGTACGTTCATATTTCAATGACCTTAGTCTCTCTGACATGAGGTCCCAACTCACTACAGTAACCCTGATAAGCAACCCGATTCACCTCCACTCAACAATAAAGACATCCAGACATGTACTGGATCTAAAAACCACCACACCATGAACTGCTCCATACACAAACACACTCATACCCACATCAAAACGTCCAGAACAGCTTGTTTTCATGGCCAGGCTCTAATTTGAAGTGCAGTGAGAGGGGATCTGGACTGGGGTGAGTGCTTGGTCACAGAGCAGTGTGCTGTGTTAGCCTGGGCCATGTGATGCTCTGTTGGAGGCTGTCGTTTTCTCTGCACTGGTGGCTTTTGGGGGCTCAGGGACGGGGAGTTAGTTGGCAGAGATGATAAAGACAGGCTTGTTTAAGAGTGATGAGCTGTTCAAAGGAGAAAGAGAGAGGAGGGGGAAGAGAGAGAGGGGAGAGAGGGGAGAGCGAAAGAGAGCGAGAGAGCGAGGGGGGGACCACATGCAAGGCATTAACAGTTCCCTTCTATCAATAATTAGAGACGAACAGGATGGCGGGACGGACAGATCAGATTTATGTGCTTATGTCCAGCTGCTGGACTTCCTATGGCGTCTGGGCATGGAGTGGGTGGTGGATGTGTTTGTGAGTGAGAGAAAGTGAAAGAGATAGAGAGTGTTCATATGTGTGTGTGTGTGGAAAGTATTCAGACCCCTTGACTTATTCCACATTTTGTTACATTACAGCTTTATTCTAAAATGGATAAAAAAATATTTAAAAAAAATCTAATTTCTACACACAATATCCCAGAATGCCGAAATATCACATTTACTTAAGTATTCAGACCCTTTAATCAGAACTTTGTTGAAGCACCTTTTTGGTAGCGATTATAGCCTTGAGTCTTCTAGGGTATGACGCTACAAGCTTGGCACAGCTGTATTTGGGGAGTTTCTCCCATTCTTCTCTGCAGATCCTCTCAAGCTCTGTCATGTTGAATGGAGAGCACAGCTATTTTCAGGTCTCTCCAGAGATGTTCGATCGGGATCTAGTACAGGCTCTGGCTGGGCCACTCAAGGACATTCAGAGACTTGCCCCAAAGCCACTCCTGCGTTGTCTTGGCTGTGTGCTTAGGGTCATTGTCCTGTTGGAAGGTGAACCGTCACCCCAGTCTGAGGTGCTGAGCGCTCTGGAGCAGCTTTTCATCAAGGATCCCTCTGTACTTTGCTCTGATCATCTTTGCCTCAATCCTGACTAGTCTCCCAGTCCCTGCCGCTGAAAAACATAACTATAGCATGCTGCTGCCACCACGCTTCACCGTAGGGATGGTGCCAGGTTTCCTCTAGACGTAATGCTTGGCATTCAGGCCAAAGAATTCAATCTTGATTTTATCAGACCAGAGAATCTTGTTTCTCATGGTCTTAAGAGTCTTTAGGTGCCTTTTGGCAAACTCAAAGCAGGCCGTCATGTGCCTTTAACTGAGGAGTGGCTTCTGTCTGGCCACTCTACCATAAAGGACTGATTGGTGGAGTGCTGCAGAGATGATTGTCCTTCTGGAAGGTTCTCCCATCTCCACAGGGGAACTCTGGAGCTGTCAGAGTGATCACCTCCCTGACCAAGGCCCTTCTGCCCTGATTGCTCAGTTTGGCTGGGCAGGCAGCTCCAGGAAGAGTCTTGGTGGTTCTGAATCCATTTAAGAACGATGGAGGCCACTGTGTTCTTGGGGACATTCAATGCTGCATAAATGTTTCGGTACCCTTCCCCATATCTGTGCCTAGACACAATCCTGTTTCAAAGGTCTACGGACAATTAATTCGACCTCATGGCTTGGTTTCTGCTCTGACATGTACTAACTGTGGGACCTTATATAGACAGGTGTGTGCCTTTTCCAATCATGTCCAATCAATTGAATTTTCCACAGGTGGACTCCTATCAAGTTGTAGAAACATCTCAAGGATGATCAAAAGGAAACAGTCTCATAGTAAAGGGTCTGAATATTAATTAATGTAAATAAGATAGGTTTATCTTTTATAAATTTGCAAAAAATAATCTAAAAAACATTTAGTAGTGTGTGTAGATTGCTGAGGATTTTAAATATATTTTAAATCCATTTAAGAATATAGCTGTAATGTAACAAAATGTGGAAAAAGTCAAGGGGTCTGAATACTTTCCAAAGGCACTGTAGATATAAACTCAGCAAAAAAAGAAACGTCCTCCCACTGTCAACTGCGTTTATTTTCAGTAAACTTTAACATGTGTAAATATTTGTATGAACATAACAAGATTTAACAACTGACACATAAACTGAACAAGTTCCACAGACATGTGACTAACAGAAATAGAATAATGTGTCCCTGAACAAAAGGGGGTCAAAATCAAAAGTAACAGTCAGTATCTGATGTGGCCACCAGCTGCATTAAGTACTGCAGTGCATTTCCTCCTCATGGACTGCAACAGATTTGCCAGTTCTTGCTGTGAGATGTTACCCCACTCTTCCACCAAGGCTCCTGCAAGTTCCCGGACATTTCTGGGGGGGAATGGCCCTAGCCCTCACCATCCAATCCAACAGGTCCCAGGCGTGCTCAATGGGATTGCGATCTGGGCTCTTCGCTGACCATGGCAGAACACTGACATTCCTGTCTTGCAGGAAATCACACACAGAACGAGCAGTATGGCTGGTGGCATTATCATGCTGGAGGGTCATGTCTGGATGAGCCTGCAGGAAGGGTACCACATGAGGGAGGAGGATGTCTTCCCTGTAACGCACAGCGTTGAGATTGCCAGCAATGACAACAAGCTCAGTTTGATGATGCTGACACACATCGCCCCAGACCACGACGGACCCTCCACCTCCAAATCGATCCCACTCCAGAGTACAGGCCTCAGTGTAACGTTCATTCCTTCGACAATAAAAGCAAATCCCTTGACGATAAACGAGACAAAACCACGACTCGTCAATGGAGAGCACTTTTTGCCAGTCTGGTCTGGGTCAGCGACGGTGGGTTTGTGCCCACAAGAGATGTTGTTGCCGGTGATGTCTGGTGAGAACCTGCCTTACAACAGGCCTACAAGGCCTCAGTCCAGTCTCTCTCAGCCTATTGCGGACAGTCTGAGCACTGATGGAGGGAATGTGCATTCCTTGTGTAACTTGGGCAGTTGTTGTTGCCATCCTGTACCTGTCCCGCAGGTGTGATGTTCGCATGACCCTGTGCAGGTGTTGTTACATGTTGTCTGCCTCTGAGAGGATGATCAGCTGTCTGTCCCGTCTCCCTGTAGCTCTGTCTTAGGCGTCTCACAGTACAGACATTGCAATTTATTGCCTTGGCCACTTCTGCAGTCCTCATGCCTCCTTGCAGCATGCCTACGGCACGTTCACGCAGATGAGCAGGGACCCTGGGCATCTTTCTTTTGGTGTTTTTCAGAGTCAGTAGAAAGGCCTCTTTAATGTCCTAAGTTTTCATAACTGTGACCTTAATTACCTACCGTCTGTAATCTGTTAGTGTCTTAACGACAGTTCCACAGGTGCATGTTCATTAATTGCTGATGGTTCATTGAACAAGCATGGGAAACAGTGTTTAAACCCTTTACAATGAAGATCTGTGAAGTTATTAGGATTTTTCCGAATTATCTTTGAAAGACAGAGTCCTGAAAAAGCTGTGTGTGGGTGTATGTAATGTGTATTCTAGTGTTGTAGATCCTTGATAGAGGTGAATGAGGCGTGTTGCACAAGATGAATCTGGCATGACCACGCACCATGTACAACACCAGGGACACCCAGACTCTAGGACAAGAGGACAGGAAAAGAGGAGAGAGAGGATACGGGTTTTCCTGGCAGGCAGACAGCACGTCTTCCTCCGGAGACTCCACAGCGTCCTCCAAGAGAAAACATTGAGAGCGAAGAGCATCACAGCTATCTTTATTTGTATAATTGACTCTCCCTGCAGTTTACATTCTCACAGGCATTCTGACCGCTGTATTATGGGATGTGGGTCTCTCTCTCTTTAGATTACAGTGCAATAAATCCTCCAGTGCTGTTGTCCTGCACAAATAAACCCACCAAGTGTTGATGCAAAAATACAAAGTTGGAAGTGGTGAGAGAGAGAGGCACTCACTTCCTGTGAATGTTTCCAGAAAATCCTCAAACACGGCCCAGTCTGTCTCTAAGGGAGAGGGCACGCTAGGCAGCCGTGCGTGTGTGTGTGTGGAGGGGACAATGTGGCAGATGTGTGTTTATAGCTGTTTGTGTGGTCATGTAAGTGTGCGTGCCTGATTCTCTCTGTGTGTGTGTGTGTGTGTGTGGTGGGGTCAGTAGTTCTTCTCCCTCTATAGAGACAGGGCTGTTATGTAGCTAAGTGGCCAGCTGTTGATAGGTGTCTGTTTACACTGAGTCACAGAGAGAACACTGACTGAGACACAACCTTCTCTAGAGACTCAAGCTAACACGCTCAGAAAGCTCTCATTCACTTCTACTCTAAACCCAGCACTAACAATAGTATTACGGTGTTATGGAAATCTATACATTTACTGAATTTTCACACTTTATTACAGCCCAGATTGCAGATGAGTCATGTAGTCGTCAGCCTCCTGACCTGGTCAGGATGCCACTACAGAGACCTGACCTGGTCAGGATGCCACTACAGAGACCTGACCTGGTCAGGATTCCACTACAGAGACCTGACCTGGTCAGGATGCCACTACAGAGACCTGACCTGGTCAGGATGCCACTACAGAGACCTGACCTGGTCAGGATTCCACTACAGAGACCTGACCTGTCCAGGATTCCACTACAGAGACCTGACCTGTCCAGGATTCCACTACAGAGACCTGACCTGGTCAGGATTCCACTACAGAGACCTGACCTGGTCAGGATGCCACTACAGAGACCTGACCTGGTCAGAATTCCACTACAGAGATCTGACCTGTCCAGGATTCCACTACAGAGACCTGACCTGTCCAGGATGTCACTACAGAGATCTGACCTGTTCCAGGATGTCACTACAGAGATCTGACCTGGTCTAGGATGCCACTACAGAGATCTGACCTGGTCAGGATGCCACTACAGAGATCTGACTTGGTCCAGGATGTCACTACAGAGATCTGACCTGACCTGGTCAGGATTCCACCAGGATGTCACTACAGAGATCTGACCTGTTCCAGGATGTCACTACAGAGATCTGACCTGGTCCAGGATGCCACTACAGAGATCTGACCTGGTCCAGGATTCCACTACAGAGACCTGACCTGGTCAGGATTCCACTACAGAGATCTGACCTGGTCCAGGATTCCACTACAGAGATCTGACCTGATCCAGGATGTCACTACAGAGATCTGACCTGTTCCAGGATGTCACTACAGAGATCTGACCTGGTCTAGGATGCCACTACAGAGATCTGACCTGGTCAGGATGCCACTACAGAGATCTGACTTGGTCCAGGATGTCACTACAGAGATCTGACCTGATCCAGGATGTCACTACAGAGATCTGACCTGTTCCAGGATGTCACTACAGAGATCTGACCTGGTCTAGGATGTCACTACAGAGATCTGACTTGGTCCAGGATGTCACTACAGAGATCTGACCTGGTCAGGATGCCACTACAGAGATCTGACTTGGTCCAGGATGTCAGAGCCCTGTGACTCTGCTTGTGACTCTTCACTAACTTTCTAATGATGAATATGTTTCCCCCCTACGGGAGGAAGAGGGGAGGAGGAGGGAGAGGAAAAGCCTCTGGGCGGGCCGGTGGGCAGCCTCTCAGTGTCAGTAGTAGGCTAGGCAGGGGACTGACACAGCCCAGGGAAGGGAATAGCAGCTAGGGGTTAGGGTAGAGCAGGAGTTCTTCAACATTTTCAGCCTGGGACCCAACTGAGAAATTCTGTGTTTTCCTGGGACCCAAGCTCACAAAAACATGCAACTATATGTAAATACCGGGACATTTAATTGCCCTTATGCCCATTAATAAATGCAACATAGACTAATAACAATGAAATGAAAAACCCATGTAAATAGCTATTCATGTTCCTTTTCCCCATTAAAAACACTCTTATCTGTCTAGGTTGGAACTGTTGCTGTTAAAATACAATAGATCATTTTTATTCTGAATGGGAAAAAACTGATTGATCACATCACATAAATGTAGACAAGAAATCACACATACACACAGTCATAATGATTGGTGTGTGACTGATTGATGTTTTCAACAAGCAGGTCTATTCTGGGCTCAGTTGTTGACAGTTGAGAACCCTGACTCACGCAGGTTGTGGTGCCAAACTGGATCAGAACATCTACTGCTTTCTCAGTCAGTTTCTCATCCTCAAAAAACACGTCAATCAGTGTATTCCATTTCAGAATAAAAATGATTGCTTGTATTTTAACAGCAAGTTTTTGTTCCATCTTCATCTGTACTGTTACTTAGGGTTGCACTATCAGTAGTTAGGAGGATTGCTTTGGCTAACGTTAGCTAGCTAGCTATTGGCTGTGTACAAGGGGATTGTTTGAAGAGAAACTCACATCGACTATGAGAGTTAGTACTCCCTTATTTCTGTTATAAAATGACAACAACGCCTTGCTAGCTGACTTACTTTCCACTGTCGAAGCACTGTTTCCTGGAGCATTCTGCCCTGTTCTGAAAGACCTCCCTGGGTTTACAATCATGCTGTGGATGTTTGGTAAGGACCTGTCGTTAAAATGTTTCCGGTTTGAGAGACTCATTACTATGGACTTCCCTGCACAAAAGACATTGTGGGCGCTCTTCGTTATTTCTCAACGTTTGTATTAAACCTAGAGAGAGAACTCGTCGCTGTATTTGCGTTTCATGACAATTGAACTGTCAGAACTTGTGGCTAGTATGAGTCCATTCGATGACAGCAGTGAGTGATGGCGAGTGGGAATTACAAGCCAGTGGCTGACAGCGCATCATCTGCTGCTGAACAACAGCACTGCAGCGTGTGTGTCGCGTAGTTACTGTATCTTCAAGAAAACTGCCTTAAAAATATCTGGTAAACCTTGAAGCACACGGCCATCTTCCACCCAATCGCGCAGCTGCCAAAATGAGCAGAGACACCGCTGCGAAGCAGAGACGCCCTGAACACAGAGTGCAGTTTCACTTGACCAAAATGAATTCCAGTAATTAATTAAATAATTCTAAATGTACTCTGACACGTCGCGATCCACCATTAACAGGTCTGCGACTCACTTTGGGTCGCGACCCATGCTTAAATAAAGGCTGGGGTAGAGGGTTAAGGCTCTAACTCAATACGGCTGGGGCTAATGAACAGAGGGAGGCTGCTTTCTTTCATTAGAGGTGAGAGCGTACTGTGTCCCAAATGGCACCCTATTCCCTATATAGTGCACTACTGTTGAGTAGAGCCCTACGGCCCTGGTCAAAAGTAATATAATAATATTCATGCAATTCACAAAAGTAGTGCACTATATAGGGAATAGTGCGCCATTTGGGACATTTTGTTTTATACACATGTACACTCCATGTCCCAGACCCTGAGATCTAATGTTACAGGACTGAAAGGAGAGCAGAGACCAGGCTGTGGTTTAACAAGCTTGGTTAGGACTAATCTGTAGTGATGGCCAAATTGCGAACCAAATTGCAAACCAGATTTCTTAAAAACTCCAGGATCTGAATAGCTGTGTTCATTCTTGTTGTAATGTCTGAATGCAGAGCGTCCATTGTGATGTGTAGAAAAACATGTAGAAGCAAATAATTGAATTTATTAATATTTTTTTATGATGAAATTTGCTAAAAATACTAGTCATCTGTATAGTGCAGTAGAGGTCAAGGGTCCATAACTTTTTTCTGAACCCAAGTGACAACAGCACACACACACTCTCCTGGGTGAATGTTTTGTCGGCAGCTTCGCATGGCGCTAGTCACCCCTCTCTCTGACCTCTCATCAACAGCACATTCTCCCCTTCTGTCAGTCTCACCCTTCTCACCTCCTCAGCTACATCTTAATTAAGCCAAAATTAGGCCCTACAAATGGCATCCGCTGGCTGCCCCTATGTGTGTGTGTGTGTGTGTAAGGGGGTGGGGTACGTGTTTTCAATTTCCTCCCCTAATGGGCCAGTAATGTCTGGGAGGGGTGGGCAGCAGGAGTGTTTCGGGAGAACAGCAGAGCCCCGGGACACTGACCTCACCAGACCCTAGAGGTCATGGCTTTTGACCCTGGGAGCAGTGAGTAGCCGGCCCAGAGGGCTGGAGGTGGAGAGCTGCCGTGCTAGGGTTGG
Organism: Oncorhynchus tshawytscha; assembly: GCF_018296145.1. Taxonomy (NCBI): domain Eukaryota; kingdom Metazoa; phylum Chordata; class Actinopteri; order Salmoniformes; family Salmonidae; genus Oncorhynchus; species Oncorhynchus tshawytscha. Next base: position 31,833,879 of record NC_056442.1, read on the forward strand.
ATTACCTCACTGTGTCTACTGCTGCTGTTACAAGACACATGCAGACTCCTGCCGGCCGAGGTGATGTCAGAGAGAGAGCTCACACAAATAGTAAGACTGAGTGAAGATACAAAGAGAGGGAGACAGAGAGAGAGCAAGAGACAGAGAGAGAGAGAAAGAGAACGAGAGAGATACAGAGAAAGAGAGAGACAGCGAGAGACACAGAGGGAAATATGGAAAGAGAGACAGTTTGGGAAATTAAGCTGTCAATTCTCAGTGACTTCTCACAATAACACCATTGATGCACCAAGACATGCTACCACAACATGAGCTTATCAAGAAAGTGGTCATCCTTTTCATAACATGATGTGAACTCTACGGCGCCTACCATCTAATTATATCATCATTTCAAATAGGAATGTTTTCATATACCTTTAAAAACTTCAGTGAAGTAAAATTTGATGTGAATATCTGAAAGTGTACACATCCTCTTTGGCATCCAAACCTATAATCTAGCTCACAATGACATTTTCCAACAATATAATGTGCGTATAATATCATCCTCCCATAGACCACATACCAATTCCTTTTCCTTTAAAATGGCCATACATATGATTTTTACATTAGGATGCCTGAGGAGTATTCTAGGGTTTTCATATTCCAATAAGTTGGAAAATTGTGGTACTCCCTACGCCAGAGCTTGTATAGGAAGTGAAGGGGGTTTGGCTCAGGGCTCAATGCACTTTCTACCTCTTCCACACGGTTTGTTATTGCAATAGGGATTTGTGGTAGGATGGAACCCTTTAACATACATAGTGTTTAACACACACACCACAACTTCATACTAGTATTAAACATTAAAGGAGTCTCTCTCTAGAATGATCAAATGGCAACTCTGGAAATGGGTTGCCAGATTGGGTAACCTGCCCCTCTCTATGTCAGCATCCCTGCTTTGTATATGATTGAGTTTCTCTTTTGGCACTGGCTCACATCAGATCTGCATTAGGGTTGCCAGTTTGTTACCAGCGCTGTGCGAAACGGCTCTTGAAGACCAACCCCGAACAGCCTCTGTGAACTCCTTAAAAATGCTTTTTCACCATAGAATCGAATAATCTAACATTCTGTAGTAACACAATACTCACACCAGGCTTGTGCGCGTGTGTTTGATCAGCGCAAGGGGAAAGATGGCCATCAATTCTTATTTAAAGTCTGTTACATGTGGCCAATTCATACAAATTAGAACAAACTTACCTGCGTTTGCAATTCACTCTCAGTACAACGGATGTGGGGCTCTCTAAATTTCCCTGTGGCTCAATTTAAAAGAATGGAACATTTACAGAGAAGAAAATAAGAGTAAAAGCAACCTATTAGGTTAGGACATTCTCAGCTTCTTCAGTGGACATATATATACGACAAGCATAGAACAGGCTTAAAATTCCAGAGAATATGAGGTAAAAAAAATGAATAAAAATGAAAATAAATATAAAAGAGGGGGGTGTAGGAGTGTATTCGTAAATATCAATAAACAAGTCTTCCGTCTCGGAAGCTTCCTGCTTTATTTGATTAAGCGGGGTGAAAAACAGAGCAGTCATGCTCCTTGCTTTTCTTCCTCTTCCCTTCCTCTGCAATCTTGGGCTCCCTTAATGGGAATCTGAAGTTTAAGTGGAGCAGCCTGGCTAGCCCCGGCCTAACCTCCCCATCTGGAGGGGGACTTGCCAGCCTTGGGGCTACTTCCAACCCTTCCCAGCTGTTGGGTTTGGACCCTTTTTGTTTTGGTGGGCTTGAGAAAGCATATTTTAATAAATGATTACTATATCCTCCACCAGCTGCTGTCCCTGCTCTCTCCCACTCCCATCCCTGAATGGGGCATGGTTCTCATTTAGGGCCCCGGCCAGTGGCTCACTGAGGGTCTTGACCCCGCCACTGTTAGCGCGCTAGTAGAACAGCTCTGACAGTTAGCGCGCTAACACAACAGCTCTGACAGTTAGCACGCTAGCACAACAGCTCTGACAGTTAGCACGCTAGTACAACAGCTCGGACAGTTGGCACGCTAACACAACAGCTCTGACAGTTAGCACGCTAGCATAACAGCTCTAACAGTTAGCGCGCTAACACAACAGCTCTGACAGTTAGCACGCTAGTACAACAGCTCTGACAGTTAGCGCGCTAACACAACAGCTCTGACAGCACGCTAGCACAACAGCGCTATGTGTCAAAGATCTGGAGCAATTAACACACTAACAAGCACAACAGGTCTGAGTAAATGACTGGGTCGAGCTACATGCCATCTAGGACATCTATACAAGGCAGTGTCAGAGGAAGATTGTTAAAGACTGTAGCCACCCAAGTCACAGACTGCTTGCTCTCTCTGCTACTAAAACGTCAAGCGGTCCTTATGAACCAACAGGACCCTGAACACCCTGAACAGCTTCCAACCCAAGCCATAAGGCTACTAAATAGTTAACCAAACAGATACCCAAACTATCTGCATTGACCCTCTATGCACTAACCCTTTTGACTCATCACATACGCTGCTGCTACTTTTTATTATCTATCTGGTTGCCTCGTCACTTTATCCTCACCTATATGTACATGCAGTGCATTCAGAAAGTATTCACAACCCTTGAGCTTTGCATACCTGGATTGTACAATATTTAAATTATTCAAGCTCTGTTAAGTTGGTTGTTGATCATTGCTAGACACCCATTTTCAAGTCTTGCCATAGATTTTCAAGCAGATTTAAGTCAAAACTGTAACTAAACCAGAATAAATGCAGTCTTGGTAAGCAACTTCAGTATATATGTGGCCTTGTGTTTTAGGTTATTGTCCTGCTAAAAGATGAATTTATCTCCCAGTGTCTGTTGTAAAGCAGACCTAAGCAGGTTTTCCTCTAGGATTTTGCGTGTGTTTAGCTCTATTACATTTACTTTTTATCCTAAATAAGTACCTAGTCCTTGCAGATCACAAGCATACCCATAACATAATGCAGCCACAACCATATTTGAAGAAATGAAGAGTGGTACTCAGTGACGTGTTGTGTTTGCCCCAAACGTAACACTTTTGTATTCAGGACAGAAAGTCAAATCAAATCAAAGGTTATTGGTCACATACACATGGTTAGCAGATGTCAATGCGAGTGTTGCGAAATGCTTGTGCTTCTAGTTCTGACCGTGCAGTAATATCTAACAAGTAATCTAACAATTTCACAACAACTACCTTATACACACACAAGTGTAACGGAATGAATAAGAATATGCACATGTAAATATATGGATGAGCGATGGCCGTGCAGCAAAGGCAAGATGCAGTAGATGGTATAGAGTACAGTATATACATATGAGATGAGTAATGTAGGGTATGTAAACATTATTAAAGTGGCATTGTTTAAAGTGACTACTGATACATTTATTACATTCAATATTTTATTATTAAAGTAGCTGGAGATTTGAGTCAGTATGTTGGCAGCAGCCACTCAATGTTAGTGGTGGCTATTTAACAGTCTGATGGCCTTGAGATAGAAGCTGTTTTTCAGTCTCTCGGTCCCAGCTTTGATGCACCTGTACTGACCTCGCCTGGATGATAGCGGGGTGAACAGGCAGTGGCTTGGGTGGTTGCTGTCCTTGATGATCATTTGGGCCTTCCTGTGACATCGGGTGGTGTAGGTGTCCTGGAGGGCAGGTAGTTTGCCCACGGGATGCATTGTGCAGACCTCACTACCCTCTGGAGATCCTTAAGGTTGTGGGCTGTATCACCAGGCGGTGATACAGCCCGACAGGATGCTCTCGATTGTGCATCTGTAAAGGTTTGTGAGTGTTGTCGATGACAAGACAAATTTCTTCAGCCTCCTGAGGTTGAAGAGGCGTTGTTGCGCCTTCTTCACCACGCTGTCTGTGTGGGTGGACCATTTCAGTTTGTCCGTGATGTGTACGCTGAGGAACTTTCCACCTTCTCCACTACTGTCCCGTCAATGTGGACAGGGGGAGCTCCCTCTGCTGTTTCCTGAAGTCCACGATCATCTCCTTTGTTTTGTTGACGTTGAGTGTGAGGTTATTTTCCTGACACCACATTCCGAGGGCCCTCACCTCCTCCCTGTAGGCCGTCTTGTCGTTGTTGGTAATCAAGCCTACCACTGTAGTGTCATCTGCAAACTAGATTGAGTTGGAGGCGTGCATGGCCACGCAGTCATGGGTGAACAGGAGAGGGCTGAGAACACATCCGTGTGGGGCCCCAGAGTTGAAGATCAGCGGGGTGAAGATGTTGTTTCCTACCCTCACCACCTGGGGGAGGCCCGTCAGAAAGTCCAGTTGCACAGGGCGGGGTCGAGACCCAGGGTCTCAAGCTTAATGAGTTTGGAGGGTACAATGGGTTATAAATGCTGAGCTGTAGTCAATGATCAGCATTTTTACATAGGTATTCCTCTTGTCCAGATGGGATAGGGCAGTGTGCAGTGTGATAGCGTCGTCTGTGGACCTATTGGGGCGGTAAGAAAATTGGAGTGGGTCTAGGGTGTCAGGTAGGGTGGAGGTGATATGGTCCTTCACTAGTCTCTCAAAACACTTCATGATGATGGAAGTGAATGCTACGGGGCGATAGTCGTTTAGCTCAGTTACCTTAGCTTTCTTGGAACAGGAACAATGGTGGCCCTCTTGAAGCATGTAGGAACAGCAGAGTGGGATAGAGATTGATTGAATATGTCCGTAAACACACCAGCCAGCTGGTCTGCGCATGCTCTGAGGACGTGGCTAGGGATGCCATCTGGGCCAGCAGCCTTGCGAGGGTTAACGCGTTTAAATGTTTTACTCATGTTGGCTGCGGTGAAGAAGAGCCCGCAGGTTTTGGTAGCGGGCCATGTCAGTGGCACTGTATTGTCCTCAAAGCAGGCAAAAAAGTTATTTAGTCTGCCTGGGAGCAAGACATCCTGGTCCGTGACGGGGCTGGTTTTCTTTTTGTAATCCGTGATTGACTGTAGATCCTGCCACATACGTCTTGTGTTTGAGCCGTCGAATTGTGATTCTAGTTAATCTCTATACTGACGCTTAGCTTGTTTGATTGCCTTGTGGGGGGAATAGCTACACTGTTTGTATTCGGCCATGTTTCCGGTCGCTTTGCCATGATTAAAAGCAGTGGCTCTTTCAGTTCATTTCATTTCATTTTGAGCAGTATTACTTTACTTCCTTGTTGCAAACATGATGCACGCTTTGGAGTATTTTTGTTCTGTACAAGCTTCCTTCTTTTCACTCTGTCATTTAGGTTAGAATTGTGGCATAACTACAATGTTCTATCACAGCCATTAAACTCTAACTGTTTTAAAATCACCATTGGCCTCATGGTAAAATCCCTTAGCGGTTGCCTACCTCTCCAGCAACCGAGTTAGGAAGGAAGCCTGCATCTTTGTAGTGACTGGGTGTATCAATACGCCATCCAAAGTTAAATTGATAACTTCACCATGCTCAAAGGGGTATTCAGTGTCTGCTACCAATAGGTGTCCTTCATTGCGAGGAATTGGAAAACCCCCCTAGTCATTTGTGGTTGAATCTGTGCTTGAAAATCACTTCTCAACTGAGGGACCTTACAGGTAATTGTGTGGGGTACATACAGATGCACAATCGAGAGCATCCTGTCGGGCTGTATCACCGCCTGGTATGGCAACTGCTCCGCCCACAACCCTAAGGCTCTCCAGAGGGTAGTGAGGTCTGCACAACCCATCACCGGGGGCAAACTACCTGCCCTCCAAGACACCTACACCACCCGATGTCACAGGAAGGCCATAAAGATCATCAAGGACAACAACCGTCCGAGCCACTGCCTGTTCACCCCGCTATCATCCAGAAGGCGAGGTCAGTACAGGTGCATCAAAGCAGGGACCGAGAGCTTCTATCTCAAGGCCATCAGACTGTTAAACAGCCACCACTAACATTGAGTGGCTGCTGCCAACATATTGACTCAACTCCAGCCACTTTAATAATGGAAATTGATGTAAAAAAATGTATCACTAGCCACTTTAAACAATGCCACTTAATATAATGTTTACATACCCTACATTACTCATCTCATATGTATATACTGTACTCGATACCATCTACTGCATCTTGCCTATGCCGTTCTGTACCATCACTCATTCATATATCTTTATGTACATATTCTGTATCCCTTTACACTTGTATGTATAAGGTAGCAGTTGTGGAATTGTTAGGTTAGATTACTCGTTGGTTACTACTGCATTGTCGGAACTAGAAGCACAAGCATTTCGCTACACTCGCATTAACATCTGCTAACCATGTGTGTGACAAATTAAATTTGATTTGATAGTCATTCAAAAATCATGTTAATCACTATTATTGCACACAGTAAGTCCATGCAACTTATGTGACTTGTTAAGCATCAGTTTACTTGTGCACTTATTTAGGCCATAACAAAAGGGTTGAATACTTAGAGACTCAAGACATTTCAGCTTTGCATTTTTTATTAATTGGTCAAAAACAATTATCAAAAATTCCACTTGACATTCATTATGGGATATTGTGTGTAGATCAGTTACCCAACATCTCAATTGAATCCATAAAAAATTCAAGGGGTGTGAATAGTTTCTGAAGGCACAGTATCTACCTCAATTACCTCGTACCCCTGCACATAGACTTGGTACTGGTACTCCCTGTATATTTCCAAATGAATGTTACTCATTCTGTATTTATTCCTTGTGTTATAATTTTTTTCTATATTTTTCACTCTGCATTGTTGGGAAGTAAGCATTTCACTGTTCGTCTACACATGTTTTTATTTAGTTTTATTTCAGTGTTAGCATGCTAGCACAATAGCCTAACAGCTCTGTGTGCTAAATGCTTGGCGCTGTTCGCACGCTAGCACAACTGAACAGGTCTATGTGTTAGAGGCTGTAAGCATTTTAGCTCAACACCCCAACAGCTCTATGTATTAATGGATTGGAGCAGTTAGCCCAAAAGGTCTGTGTTAAAGCCTTGCGAGATGACACACTAGCTAGCTCAACAGCTTTAAGAGCTGTTAGCACGCTAGCTAGCCAAACATAACAAAGAGAGACAGGAAGATAGGAGAAGAGTAAGAGAGACACCTTGGCTGACTTCTTAGTAAAACTTTTAAACCTCCAGAAACCCTCCTGAAATCCCACTGCATGTGAAAAGGGTCTGGCCAGGCACTGGGGTGTTGATGAAAAATGGATCAGGCCTTGTTAGAGCGGAGGTGATGCCAGCGCACGGCGTGCAGGGAGGGATGGAGGGGGCAGCATGTGTGTGCTGCTGCATTATGTATGAGGGCCTGTCTGTTGGATTATTCACAAGGCCAGAGACTCCTCAGGTGAGGGCAACGCAGCACCACAGCCAAACAGGCCTGTTCTTTCTTAGTGTGTGTGTGTGCAGACTTTTTCACAGCTGGCTGGTGGACACTTAAACACTCATACACACACCTTTACCATCATATTGTAGTAGGCACATGCAAGATGTATATGCAGAGAAGAATAGCAAGCATAGCTACATACACAAGCTCACACACCCCACACGGTGCTTTGTGCTGCCGATACTTTCCCTCTCCCAACCTCCCATTGCACCCCTGTGTCCGACAGAGACACACAGCTCATTTCCCTGCTCTGCCTGGTAATTGCACAGTAATACTTCATTATGACAGGCTGTAATTTGTGACCAGACACTTCAAAGCAGCAACAACCTCTTCACGGGTGGCCACGGTTACTGTAAGTCCACCCAACGGTCGTTCTGTTTGGACTGCTATTGTTTTTGGCTAACCGGAACCTTCCAAAATACACACGGAACGGCAATCACAGCGTATTTCTGCGTTATAATTGTGGTGCTGATTACAAAGTATAGGATAAATGGCTGAAATTGGGGCCGGCTGGAGAGCCAAAGAGAACACACAGTAGAACTAACAGTGAACATGAGAAAGACTTCTAGTCAGACAATGCGGAGGAGCTGAAACTTCTCCTTGGTAGTCAGTTGTTGACCTGGGGTGTGTTCAGGAGGACTAAACGTTCAGACGTGTTGCAAAAAACACTTTGAAGATCGTTGAGTTGCATTCAAGGATTAATGTTCGGGATGTTATGGTATTGACAGATACCCCCAGGGTAGTGGAGTGTGAGAGGGGCAGTGTGTATAATGTGTGTGTTGCATATCTACAGTATGGAGTGAGAGATGGGGCGATGTAGGGTAGACAGAGAGTGGACGACCTATGGACGTCCACTCATGCTGCTTGTTTGGGTTGGGGGTTGGAGACATTCAGTATCCAGGTCAGGAGACACGGTTCCCACTCAGACTTAGCTGTGTTCACTCAGGGCTTATTCAGGCTTAGCCGTTTGGTTTTTACCCCAAAATGAAACAGCTTTATTCATTTGTTAGGGTCAGTAGTTTATTAGGAGAATGCAGTAGTGTGTGGAGATACATATGCTGTGTCTGTCTCTATCATACACAAGAGGAGTACATGAAGGCCCAATCTGTGAGGGAAGTCAGAAAAGGTGTAGCCTACACACTGATGGAATACAATGTCTACTGCATAGGCTGGCTGTATAGTGTTAAGAGTGTACAACAGGGTGTGCAGTACTAACCATAGACCTGTGAGTCCAGAGATAATTATTGAGTTGAAACAAAGCCCTGCCCTTCATCCCTTAGTATAAATAATTTAACCCACACGGTCACACATCACACTCTAGCACAAACACTAACACACACTCTGCTCCTGGCTCTCCTTGTTGTGTTCATTATACACACACGGTCACACACACACGGTCACACACACGGTCACACACACAGAGCCAAGGGGCTACACCACGCAAGGATGTCTCTCTCTCGCCCACAGCACAAACACACTACACACACACACACACACAGTTATGGTATCACGCTCAGATGAGCTGGTGTTTCTCTAACCACATCAAAACTGAAAGGAGCAGTCGCGCATGAATGTACAGTACCAGTCAAAAGTTGACACACCTACTCATTCAAGGGTTTTTCTTCATTTTTACTATTTTCTACATTGTAGAATGATAGTGAAGACATCAAAACTATAAAATGACAGATCATGTAGTAACCAAAAAAAACAATGAAAATATAGATTTGCACACTCTGGGCATTTTCTCAACCAGCTTCATGAGGAATGATTTAACAACAGTCTTGAAGGAGTTCCCACATATGCTGAGCAATTGTTGGCTGCTTTTCCTTCACTTTGCGGTCTAACTCATCCCAAACCATCTCAATTGGGTGATTGTGAAGGCCAGGTCATCTGATGCAGCACTCCATCACTTTCCTAGCCCTTACACAGCCTGGAGGTGTGTTTTGGGTCATTGTCCTGTTGAAAAAGCAATGATAGTCCCACTAAGCAGAAACCAGATGGGATGACTTATCACTGCAGAATGCTGTGGTAGCCATGCTGGTTATGTGTGCCTTGAATTGTAAATAAATAAATCACAGACAGTGTCACCAGCAAAGCACCCCCATACCATCACTCCTCCTCCTCCTCCAAGCTTCACGGTGGGAACCACACATGCAGAGATCCGTTCACCTACTCTGCGTCTCACAAAGACATGGCGGTTGGAACCAAACATCTCAGATTTGGACTCATCAGACCAAAGGACAGATTCCCACCGGTCTAATGTCCATTGCTCGTGTTTCTTGGCCCAAGCAAGTGTGTTCTTATTATTGGTGTCCTTCAGTAGTGGTTTCTTTGCAGCAATTCGACCATGAAGGCCTGATTCACGCAGTCTCCTCTAAACAGTTGATATTGAGATGTGTCTGTTACATGAACTCTGAAGCATTTATTTGGGCTGCAATCGGTGGTGCAGTTAACACTAATGAACTTATCCTCTGCAGCAGGTGGCAACTCTGGGTCTTCCTTTCCTGTGGCGGTTCTCATGAGAGCCAGTTTCATCATTGCGCTTGATGGTTTTTGCGACTGCACTTTCAAAGTTCTTGAAATGTTCTGCATTGACTGACCTTCATGTCTTAAAGTAATGGATTGTCGTTTCTCTTTGCTCATTTGAGCTGTTCTTCATCTTTTACCAAATAGGGCTATCTTCTGTATACCACCCCTACCTTGTCACAACACAACTGGCTCAAACGCATTAAGAAGGAAAGAAATTCCACAAATTAACAAGTCACACCTGTTAATTGAAATGCATTTCAGGTGACTACCTCATGAAGCTGGTTGAGAGAATGCCAAGAGTCTGCAAAGCGGTCAAGGCAAAGGGTGGCTACTTTGAACAATCTCAAATATAAAATGTATTTTGATTTGTGTAACACTTTTTGGTTACTACATGATTCCATATGTGTTATTTCATAGTTTTGATGTCTTCACTATTATTCTACAATGTAGGAAATAGTACAAATCAAGAAACTCTGGAATGAGTAGGTGTTCTAAAACTTTGACTGGTACTGTGTGTGTGTGTAGGAAAGTATACAGGTATTCATCTGTGAGTGTGGGCCAGAAATGTGAGACAGACTTCACCTTAGGCTTTGACTTTAATGTCTCTACAGGCAGTCAACATTAGAGCAACAATGACCATGTCCATATATTATACAGTCCATCAATGACGTTGTAAAACTATACAGACATCATGTAATGTAAACAATGCAACCATGTTACTGTACTGCAATATAACGTTAATGTGCATACAGCACAGGACAACACGGAAACAGACATGTTACAAATATGGAAAAATATCCTACAAATATTACAATGTTTACAGCGACAGACAAAATAAAAGCCCTCCTGGTAGGGAGGGGCTTCGCTTGTGAATATCTCTAGGATTAACACATTAACCACAGGACAGGAGTGATTGAGGTGTACACCTGGCTATCCACCGGGTGTACAAAACATTGTGAACACCTGCTCTTTCCATAATATACTGTAGACATGAAAGCTATGATCCCTTATTAATCACTTGTTAAACCCACTTCAATCAGTGTTGATGAAGGGGATTTGTATGCCTTGAGGGATGGATTGGTATGTGTGCCATTCAGAAGGTGAATGGACAAGACAAAAGTTAAGTGCCTTTGAACGGGTATGGTATTAAGTGCCAGGCGCACCAGTTTGAGTGTGTCAAGAACTGTAACACTGCTTAGTTTTTCACAGTGTCCCGTGTGTATCAAGAATAGTCCACCACACAAAGGACATCCAGCCAAATTGACAACTGTGGGAAGCAATGGGAGTCAACATGGGCCAGCATCCCTGTGGAGCATCTGAAACCTTGCACAGTCCATGCACCGACAAAATATTCTGAAGGTGTTCCTAATGTTTTGTACACTCAGGGCAGTGTTGGAGAGGGGACGGGGTATATTTTGACAGATGGAGGAGAGAGCTACTCTTACACATAGGTCATCTTCACACAGCCCTGGCATTCATGTGCACTACTAACCGCCTTTTGTCAAAAAGAAAAGAAAAACACACATTCTGCTCATAAGCCATACTATACAATATGAGGCTTGTTCCCAGCCCCTAAGGGCGAATGCTGTTCAGTGTTCACTGTGCCTACCCATATGTAGCAATACAACACATCCAGCACACAATGAGAGAGGCAGCTGGGGCCACTTTCACTCAGTTTACAGCTGCAGGCTGATACTGCTCTGACCTGGCGGCTATTTTGGGGTCAATCTCTGAGCTGACGGAGTCGACACTCTATCGGCTCCTGAAAACAACTTTGGACTAGTGTGATCGGAGTGCTTTTTTACAGTGGGGTTCGCAGGGTCTCTTCTAGTGGTCCTACCCTCATAGTAGACAGACAGACGTCCTCTGTACTCTACGGAACCACCCACCGCTGGCCTGCGGGGTCCTCTCCCCCATCTCTCCTCTCACCTTTCCTCTTCACTCCCTCACAGCGCTGGCCTGCAGGGTTCTCTCCTCCATCTCTCCTCTCACCTTTCCTCTTCACTCCCTCACAGCGCTGGCCTGCAGGGTTCTCTCCTCCATCTCTCCTCTCACCTTTCCTCTTCACTCCCTCACAGCGCTGGCCTGCGGGGTTCTCTCCTCCATCTCTCCTCTCACCTTTCCTCTTCACTCCCTCACAGCGCTGGCCTGCGGGGTCCACTCCTCCATCTATCCTCTCACCTTTCCTCTTCACTCCCTCACAGCGCTGGCCTGCGGGGTCCACTCCTCCATCTCTCCTCTCACCTTTCCTCTTCACTCCCTCACAGCGCTGGCCTGCGGGGTCCTCTCCTCCATCTATCCTCTCACCTTTCCTCTTCACTCCCTCACAGCGCTGGCCTGCGGGGTCCTCTCCTCCATCTCTCCTCTCACCTTTCCTCTTCACTCCCTCACAGCGCTGGCCTGCGGGGTCCTCTCCTCCATCTCTCCTCTCACCTTTCCTCTTCACTCCCTCACAGCGCTGGCCTGCGGGGTCCTCTCCTCCATCTATCCTCTCACCTTTCCTCTTCACTCCCTCACAGCGCTGGCCTGCGGGGTCCTCTCCTCCATCTATCCTCTCACCTTTCCTCTTCACTCCCTCACAGCGCTGGCCTGCGGGGTCCTCTCCTCCATCTATCCTCTCACCTTTCCTCTTCACTCCCTCACAGCGCTGGCCTGCGGGGTCCTCTCCTCCATCTATCCTCTCACCTTTCCTCTTCACTCCCTCACAGCGCTGGCCTGCGGGGTCCTCTCCTCCATCTATCCTCTCACCTTTCCTCTTCACTCCCTTCACAGCGCTGGCCTGCGGGGTCCTCTCCTCCATCTATCCTCACACCTTTCCTCTTCACTCCCTCACAGCGCTGGCCTGCGGGGTCCTCTCCTCCATCTATCCTCTCACCTTTCCTCTTCACTCCCTCACAGCGCTGGCCTGCGGGGTCCTCCTCCATCTCTCCTCTCACCTTTCCTCTTCACTCCCTCACAGCGCTGGCCTGCGGGGTTCTCTCCTCCATCTCTCCTCTCACCTTTCCTCTTCACTCCCTCACAGCGCTGGCCTGCGGGGTCCACTCCTCCATCTATCCTCTCACCTTTCCTCTTCACTCCCTCACAGCGCTGGCCTGCGGGGTCCACTCCTCCATCTCTCCTCTCACCTTTCCTCTTCACTCCCTCACAGCGCTGGCCTGCGGGGTCCTCTCCTCCATCTATCCTCTCACCTTTCCTCTTCACTCCCTCACAGCGCTGGCCTGCGGGGTCCTCTCCTCCATCTCTCCTCTCACCTTTCCTCTTCACTCCCTCACAGCGCTGGCCTGCGGGGTCCTCTCCTCCATCTCTCCTCTCACCTTTCCTCTTCACTCCCTCACAGCGCTGGCCTGCGGGGTCCTCTCCTCCATCTCTCCTCTCACCTTTCCTCTTCACTCCCTCACAGCGCTGGCCTGCGGGGTCCTCTCCTCCATCTCTCCTCTCACCTTTCCTCTTCACTCCCTCACAGCGCTGGCCTGCGGGGTCCACTCCTCCATCTATCCTCTCACCTTTCCTCTTCACTCCCTCACAGCGCTGGCCTGCGGGGTCCTCTCCTCCATCTCTCCTCTCACCTTTCCTCTTCACTCCCTCACAGCGCTGGCCTGCGGGGTCCTCTCCTCCATCTATCCTCTCACCTTTCCTCTTCACTCCCTCCCAATGATGGCAAATCAATAAAGGAAGTGGAGGGAGATGGTGGAATGTAAATGCATGCTTTAAAACAGAAAAGCAGAGCAAAATACAAACAAATGACAAATGAAAATAAATATGGGCAGAACCGGCCTCCCTCAGGATATACCTGCAGAAAACAAAACACAAACAAAAAAACAGTGTCGTTTTAAATGTATTTTCCATCCGTTTTTTCTCCCACCCAGCATGCAAATCCATTCCATCATTATACTGAGCTACTGTTTTCGGAGGGGGCGGTGTGATCGAGAGTGATGGGTACATGCAACATATCAGAAGCCTACTAGATAGTCTGGACACGCCTCTTTTGTGTATCCTAGGCACACCTTTTACTGTTTCCAAGCCAAGTGAAAAAGAAAAGTTTTTTTTCTCCAGTTCTTCTAAATTACCCATTCGGCTGGCAATGGTGCCTTCTGAATAAGAGAGGAAAGGCACAGAGGAGACAGCAGAGCAACCTGCTCCAGCTCAGAACCAGGAATAATAGAAAATGTACCAGAGAGTCAAACTACACACACAAAGGAAGCACAAATACACAATTTTTCTGGCATCAGGGTAACGTTTATATCAGGTCAAAGCAGTAATGACTCAAAACTCAAATGCGAATTGGGAAAAAACCTTAAGTACATATATGTTTAAGTTTGTGTGTTGGACTGGATAAACACTCATGTATGACTGGTTGTGTCGCTGAGTAATGCAAAAGTGTTAGTGTGTGTGTGTGTTGCAAGTAGTGGTCTGCGCTGCCTGTCTGTCATTGGTCTAATTGTGAGCAGGTCCTGTGTGTGTGTGTGTGTGTGTGTGTGTGTGTGTGTGTGTGTGTACAGGCCTGTATGGATAATGAGTGCAGTGTGCAGCAGAGCTCAGATTTGCCCATCTTAACTCAATTAAAATGAAGGGAGCAGCAGCTGACCCCCACGTGAACTACTGCTCTGCTCCCATCTCTCCCCTCCTCAGATGAGTCTGTCTCTCTGTCTGGTGTGTTTGGCATGTCTGGCTGATCTTTAAACATACACATTAATGCTCACATATACCAAACACATACACACAAATCAACACAGTCAGGTTTGGGATCAGTTCCATTTCAATTCAGGACATGTACTGAAATTCCAATTATTTTTCAATTAGGAATATTAGAAATTTGGAATTACTTTCTGAATTGACCACAATCCTGCTGAGTCTCCTT